>NW_022989924.1:0-91183 GCF_902827175.1 Gymnodraco acuticeps
GTACCCATTGCAGGAAAGCAGAAATATTCATTACATTACATTGCATTTAGCTGACGCTTTTGTCCAAAGCGACTTACAATAAGTACATTCGACCAGGAAGACACAACCTTGAAGAAAACAGAATCATATAAGTATATCAGGTTTCATAGAGCCAAACATTTCAAGTGCTACTCAACTGGCTTTAGATAGGCCAGTCCTTTATTAGTATAAAAGTGCTTCGTTAATCGTTCTAACGCTCGAAGTGGAGTCGAAAGAGATGAGTTTTCAGTTTGCGCCGGAAGATGTGCAAGCTATCTGCCGTCCTGATGTCAATGGGGAGCTCATTCCACCATCTTGGAGCCAGGATAGCATTCATGTTTGATAAGCTAGAACTATGAAATTATTGATGAACAAGTGAAGAAAACAATTATCAAAATAGCTTTTTTTTGCTTATGACAATTTGATGTCAACTCACTCATTGTCTTGGGTAATTAAATATAATATTGGAGTTTAATCTACATTAAAACAAATATTTCATGCAGTTCATATTTTTGTTTGTAAACGTCTGCATTTCTAAGCTGTAAAAACAATGTGGTTCGGCTAAAAGTATTTTTTCCCCTCACATACAAATAATACTGAAGTAAATTACCAGTAATTCTAATACTAAGATAAAAAAGCTACAAATATTTAAATGATTCTATTATACCATATTCAAAGTATGTCATTGATTACAAAAAGGGCTTTGGTGCTATATATATATATATATATATCAAACCCATTTTCTCAGTGCCTTTCAAATTGTCATCTCTACTATAAAACCAGATGGGTGTGTTTTGCAGGAGCAGCCACAGCGTACGGTATCGGCTTCACGGAGGTGAGGTGGGATCAGTGGGGGGAGCTGGCTCTCGGGGGTTTCTCTGGCCTCGGAGCAGCAGCACTCTTCCTCATGACCTTCATCAGAAACATCTGGGTCTGCTACGCCGGATACATCGTATTCAAGTGCTTGTACATGCTGCTGATAACAATAGCCATGTAAGAGGTGTCTTATCAAAAGGGAGACGTGTTTATTATTGCAGGCAGAACAGGAAATCGTGCATTTAAGTAAACAATCCTTCTCTTTTAGGTACCAGATTGCAGCCGACCTGACGATGGAGAGGTATGCTCTGGTGTTTGGAGCGAATAACTTTGGAGCGTTGGCTCTGCAGACCATCATCACCTCTGTGGTGGTGGACAGCAGAGGGCTGGGCCTGGGCATCATTCCTCAGGTGAGGAGGCAGATCAGAAAATGTAACTCAGGTCTTCTGCAGATGAAGTGATGGTCTGTTTTTTGTTGCAGTTCACCATATACGCCAGCTACTTCTCACTCATCGCTGTCGTTTTCTCACTTCGGGGACTTTTTACCATTTGGAGAAGCGACAAAGAGCCCACTGCTGCCGTCAGAAATGACCCTCCGGACTGTGACGAACACAAATTCTGAAACTTTGCAGAGTTAAAAGCTTCAAATTACCGACTGCAACACCATGAATATAAATCTTTTTTCTTTTTTTTTATATATATGCAAAACAAATGTACACGATTCTCCATACATCAATATAAATGAATGGTTTGGTAATTTCTTCTTATTTATATATCACTGTCAATATGCATTTTTGTATAGTTTAGTTTTATTTTATGTTTGTTTAGCTTCTCCCCTTTTTTTATTTTCACATTATGTCTTGTTCACATGTTGCTGTCCTGAATTGGGATCAATAAAGTCAATCTTATTAACTTATTTCGAATATACTGACAGACAGTGACAGTGACAGTATGCCAAATGTATAATCCCCGAACGTCAACAAGCTCTCCGGTCCCAGCGGTGTGTGACCTGTGCATGTTTCGTCAAGTTGGTAAAGATATTTCTTCACTTGCATGTGTTTTGGCACATTTGTGTTTATACATTTCGATTTTGAGCTTGCAGCGCGTTTCTCCTAATGGAATGTGTTGGTCCGCTGCAGCACGTTGGCACCTGTCGGCTACCGTAGACAAACAGTTTACCTAAAAAGGAACCCGCACAATTAAACAGTCGGTTCTTCACAAATACAGTACGTGGCGGAACCCATTAACTTACCAAGAAGCAACAGATCTGTCTGAACAAATCTCGTGTGTTGGATACAAATACTCAGAGCCGGCCCGACCCATTAAGCGACAGTTTAGGGCCCCGCAGCCACTAAGGGCCCCCTAGCAAATTTTTTAAAAATAATCTCAGAACACCGTCGCCGTGATAAGTATGTTTAATTAACTTTGTTAATATGCCTAAATTGCCTACACTCAAAGTCATGTATTATATTATTGAGTCAATAATATAATACATTAACCAGGCTTTACCTGAACCTCATCATGACACTAAAGTGGACGGCAGGATTGTAATTTCCCGTGTTCAGTGAATGCAACAGAGGCAAGACACCAGACCAACCAGAGAGTTGCATGGAAATAAACATATGTCTTATTGCTGACAGGTACCTATTGTTTAGAGTCGGAGAGGTCCTGATAATTTATTCCGGTAAATTACTCTGACCTACTAATTGACCTGACCGAAGTTATTGAGTCTATGTAAGGTTGCTGCTTGGCTCAGATCCACCAACGTCAGCAAGATCTCACCTCTATTAACTTCCCGAAGAACCTAGGCTCAATTAACTGCTGTTTCAATTCAGACAACTCTTTTTTAATCTGTTTAAGGTTATCCCGAAGGATTTTGATATCAGTAAATGGAGTGTGCTCCTACCTAAGTGTGTGTGGCAGGGTGCAATCTTACCTTTGAAGCAGGAGAGGATTGCACAGGTTGTCTTTTAAATTATCCCAGTCCAACAGGTGGGATCAGTTTATTTGAAGAAAAATAGGTCCAAACTAATACAGGGTTTTTACCTTCTCTCTTTACAACATTATAATCATACTAAAAAATAAAAAAAATGGTGCTGTGATCATGTTCAAATATGAAACTTTAATTCACAGTCTTACATTTATTACCAAAATGTTTTAATTTCAACTGCCCAATTCAGTTGTGACATTTTAAAATTCTCCCGATAGAATTTAGAGGTATTTCCTCGTAAAAAGACCGGTGACAATAAAAAGCGCATTCAACTTTTCATTCACCAAATCAATTTCACATCAGTTTCATACCTTTTTTCCGACACAAACGGCGGGTATAACATTCAAAAACCCGTTCCTATCCACGGTAATTCGGAGGAAGATCCTCACAGGTCGCGGGTTATAATATTCATACACTTTTTCCGACACAGACGGCGGATTTAACATTCAAAAACCCATTCCTATCCGCATTATTTCGGAGGAAGATTTCCTCACAGGTGGCGGGTTATAATATTCACAAACACATCTCTCATCAAATCATTCCACTCAGCCAACAACCAAGAAATTCGAGAGATATTTACCAAGTGTGAGAGGACCTTTCCGAGAGCTATTAACCCAGCTCTGAAGTACAAAGCCTACCGGGAGAGAGTCTACCAGGGGTTTCCCCCCCTCTCTCTCGCGCTCTCTCAAAAAACCAGTCTCTTTATGCTCAAAAAACCGGATCGAAACCCCAAAAAAACAAACTCCTCCTCTACACCCAAATTTGTGAAAAACTGGGCATGGCTTCTACTGTACAGGGCTAAACATGACCCGACATGTTCCATAGCTTTATGGCATAAGACACACCTTCCCATGTTAGTGTAAAAAGGACATGACCCCTTTAGGCCTCTAATGGCGCGTTTCCACTGCAGGCCTCGCTCGGTTTGGTTAGGCCTTATTAGGCCCGGCTCACTTTAATGCTGCGCTTCCATTACAGTTTAGGAACTGGGGCAGTTACTATAGTAACGCAGTGTAGGCGGAGCCGTGACGTCATCTTCAATGAGAGCCCCAGAAAAACAACACAGCCGTTAGCTCTTAGCACTCGGAGCTCACAGCTCCTCATATCTGTTCAGAAACTTGACAAAAGTTAAACAAGTACAAACCACAGACTGCCTGTGTCATGGTGAATACAGTCGCTGGTTTATTTATGTCTGTAGGCCGTTGTTGTGAGTGTGGACGGTCGGAGCATATATAACGTTAGCTTAGCCAAGCTACATTTAGAAAACACGCATTTTAAAAGGGTTTTTCGCCTGCCGTCTGTCTGCAGACTTGTCAAAGCATTAATTCATGGTTTTTACTAACCGGTATCAGTATGTTGTTACTTCGGCATCATTTTTGAAACGTGTATTACAATTAATTCACGGTCAAATATGTTCATCTTGTTGTAGTTGTAGCCCCCTTGCCAGCGATTCTCTCTCTAGTTTAGCATACTCAGCCCGACTCAGCCTGGTTGTTCCTGGCCCTAGAACCACGATTTAGTCGGGCCAGAAAAAAGGTGAAAAAGTAGCCCCGGGCCAAAACTAGACCAAGTGGAAACGCAACCAAAAACGGGCCCCGCACGGCTCGGCACGCTTAAAGCGAGCTACCCGCTGCAGTGGAAACGCGCCATAATGTGTTTCTCCTTAAGCTTGGAGCCCCCCCTCCCTGTGAACTGCTGCCAGAGGAGAGGGAGAAAACGGCCTACTCTCTTCAGAGACACCCATAAATCATAGACCTTACACACTCAACCTAAACAAACCACTTTGTTTTGTTTATACTGTAACTATTGAAAAAAAAGTATTTTTCATTGTGGGTTATACAAAAATATAATTGATTATATTTGATTATAACTAACTTTCGTTTTAAGTATTAAACATACTATGAAAACTCACAACACCCTCTTTTCAAAACGCAAAGTTATCAAATAGCAACAGAAAAAATTGTAAGCATACATACATATTCAAAAACCGTCAAGAAGCATTCTCATTATGGGTTTATACAAGAATATGATTGATCATATTTGATTTATAATTAACTTTCGTTTTTAAGTATTCACTTTATACTATGATCTCAACACTATCCTGTGAGCTGTGACAATGTTTAAACTGTCAGTCGGACTCACGAGTTTTTGAAGATGGACATAAGAAAAAAATGTCTTAAAAAAGACGACAATTCTCAAGTGGTGGCTCACACAACAACCCCAGAGCCACCACTTGAGCCAGGTGAACAAGGTATGTAAATGTCAGTAAACTTCCAAGTTATGCGAACATGTAAGCAAAGCATAAATTACAGCTACGTTGACGTTACTTTGAATCGTGGGGGTAAGCTAAACCGTTAGCAAGTAGCTATAGCTAGCCAGATATATTAAATGAACACTTTGTAATACAATCTAAATGTTTGTTTTTTAGCGTTACCTGGTGATTTTAAAGAAAGCTCTCTGGGAAATGTTGACTTACTGTTCGACATGAAGCTAGAAGCTACCTTACAGTACACAGTTGATCCTGAGTCCTGTCAGTTAAAGTGTTTCATAGTTAGCTTAGCAAAGCATCAACCTAGCATTAAAATATATGGATGTTATGTGACAGTATTTCTGAGAAAAAAGTCAGCTGAAATGGTGGCATGCCACTGCTTTACATGTCGACAGCATGTTTGAACGTATTTGCAGCAGTAAATGTGGCAGTTTGGCCACTGACGTTGCCATAACAACACCTGAATTTAAATGGGCAACCTCTTTTTGTGACAGATTTTTGCATTGTATTGACAGCTAGTTTATATGTGAACATTATGAGATGGACAGCCAGAGAGAATAAATGAAAAAGAGTTGAAATACTATGACAAAACAAGAATACAGTTTAAAAGGGGAGTGATTTGTAAAATATCCATAAAGAAAAATCTGTTTAGAGTTCTGTTTCATATGGGTGTTGAGAGATGTATCCATAGATCTCTTAATTTTGCTCTCAAAGTGCACCAGATTGATGCTTTTAACTTCAATATTTAAAAAAAATAATCTTCCCGGGGGAGCATGCCCCCGGACCCCCCTGGAGGAGGTGAGGACCCCCCTAGAAGAGGTAAGGTCCACAGCGTTTACATGCTTATTTATACAATATGTGTGCTTATGCCAACATCATTAGACAAAAGTTGGTTCCGTGTTGTGTGGAGTGACAACGCGATAGAGTGTGGGGGGCCCCCAAGCCAAAGCTCGCTTAGGGCCCCCAAAAGTCTAGGGCCGGCCCTGGACTAAATACTCAAATGGCTTGCCATATAATTTAAAGGGGACCTATCATGCAAAATGCACATTTGTATGTATTTTATACATGAATATGTGTCCCCGGTGTTCCAGGGAACTCACCAAGTGTCAGAAAACACAACCCTCTCTATTTTCCTCCATACCCAAATCTCAAAAAAAGGAGGTGCAACGGATCTGATAAAAACTGATCCAGATTTGAACACTGTCCTGACATCAGGACGGTGGTGCTACGGCTATTGGGCCAACTCTCCACCTATCGGGAATGTGGGGTTGGGCCACGGCCGGCCATTGCCGCTCGAAAGCGCTGGAGACGCTGTAGTACATATGCCAGGCCTGTAAGTGGTGCTGTAGTCTGCCACAAAAGAAGAAGACTTCCCGCACATGGTTGCCATGGTTGCCCTTCTGTTTATTCTCCACTGTGGCTCTTTTTCTCCCTCCCTGAGGCAAGCGTTTGCTCCCGCTGCTGTAATTCAATGCAATCCCTCCCCATCGAGGCAAGCACTGTAATTCTCTCCGGTTAGTCCACCAGCAGATGACAAACACCCACCTTCTTTCGCCGGTCAAGATGTCCGTTAAAGTTTAAATCTTCCGGACAAAATTTGAAAAGTACTGGTCAAAGGTCTTCTTTGTTATTTATTGAGCTTTAAAACAAATGAATAACGACTCTATATAATAATATAATAAAACACGGAGGACGGAGATCTATTTTTCTCCCCCTCCTTTGACTTGATCAGAGCACGCTCCCCTCTCCTGCAGGGGGGCGTGGTCAGCTGCAGCTCACAGAATCAGCCCCCTCCAAAAACAGGGCTGGAGAACAGCAAATAGAGCGAAATGAGGCATGGCTAAAATGCATGATCTGTTTGGTATTTTAAACGTATACATATACCTTATATAGGTATGGCCCTCCAATATATAATTTAAATATAGCATGATAGGTGTCCTTTAATATGCTCTGACAGTAGATGTGATACCATGTTCTGCCACAGGATAGAGCTGATGTGCAGCTAATAGGCTTGAAAGTAGACGAGAATAGACGATCGCAGTCGGGGGAGGTCTCAAAAAGCTCGCCTGAAGTCGGACCATAGATGTATAATAAGTCGGACAGCTCGGAGTCGGCTTCTTCTTCTTTTTTTTCTTCTTCTCTCGATTTTTTGGCGGATTGCAAACAACTTTAAGGTGCATACCGCCACCTCCGGAGTCGGCTTGACTCAGTTTGCATTTATAAAGAATGCACAAATGTGTTGTGTTGTTAATGTCAGATATGTAGGCTACTAAGTAAATACATTTGTTCCTGCTCAAGATTATATTCAACTGTATTGTTATTGCACAGATTACAGGTACTGAGACAACGAAATGCAGTTTAGGAGTGCAAAAAGCAGTAAAGTGAAAAGTAATGTACACAATCTACAGAATAAAATATAGAATTAATTGAATGATGACTAAACAGTGAGGGGTATGAATACACTAGATATACACAGCAGCCTGTGAGCAGAATGAACAGTATGAACAGTGTGTATGAATATGCTAATATACAGAGGCGCAACAAGGCAACAAGGGTAGAAAGGATCCGTCTTGTGTAAAACTCTCGCGAGAGTTTGCAAGTCACGTGGCTGAATGTTTACGCCTTTCAGTTACGATCGTTAACATCAGTGGGCCACAGCAAATGATGGTGAGAAGAAGCTAAACTATCTATTAATTATGTCAATTACAGGGAGTGTGATTGTTGAAATAGGGTGTTAGTGGTCTTGCTGTTCAAAGAAGAATGACAACACTGTAGATCACCAACACTATGGTTTATTTTTTATTCACAGGCAAGTCAACGTTGTCGCAATCTTTATTTCAGACTCAAGGTCCATATCACATACACAATGATAAGACACACATCAATAAAGATAGCTCCTGGTGCAATAAAATGTTCCCTTTCAGTGTTTTACTATTATATCTGATGTTTCTCTATTAATATTGCTGCTGCATTATGTATGTATGTATTATGTATGCATTATGTATGTTGCATGTTACTGCTGTAGATGTGTTTCCGAGCCGCTCCGATTACAACGAGAGTTACAACGAGAACGTGACATATTTACACAAGACGGATCCTTTCTAGCCATAACTCTCAAACAAGCCTGTTGTTACAGGCTTGGCCTGTCACTTTAAGAGTAGCAGCCGCAAGGGGTTGTGGGGTTTTGGAGTCTGTGTGGCCGTTGAATAAGTGAGAAATGAATTTCTTCTGTTAGACCGTACGCCATACATTTTTGCACACATTCACAGTAAATATGTATTCAGTATGATAGCTAACAGAAGTTAAATCAATTTCTCACTTATTCTGACAATGTACTTAACCCCAAATAAAAGAACCCAATAAATAGAGTTGTTAAATAATAGTGAAGTCACGTTGTCATAACAATAACAATAATAATTAAGTCTGGCAAAAATAAATGGTTTAAATGATTTATTCAAGCTTGCAATGTTTTGAACACACATCCCCAGTCACCTCGTGTGTCTTTTTGTAGTCCTCGCTGTACGCGTCCGTATATCGGCATCGCAACCACAACCTCACACACTGGTACTGAAAGTGCATCAAAGTGTTTCTATGGAGCCAAATATACCAAAAGATTTATGTAAACGACAGAAGAAGCGATCGAAATGTGTATTTCCTGGTTATTCGATAAAGGCCACGCCCCTGATACATCTGCCTATACCGTTATATAATATCACCAGTTCTTCGGCCCACATCTTGTTCGGTAACATGGGCAGCTGGTTACTGGCTGACAACGAGCCAAGTCAGAAACCACCGGTGTGTATTCGAAACTACGGTTTCGGTGCCGAGATACCGTTAATAGTAAAAAGGTAACATTGGGGGCCCGTCCGGGATTTTTATTTCTATGGGGGAGAAGAGTGGAATGGATTTAATGGCAGCGTTCGGAGCTAACGCTAATGCT
This sequence comes from Gymnodraco acuticeps, assembly GCF_902827175.1. Taxonomy (NCBI): domain Eukaryota; kingdom Metazoa; phylum Chordata; class Actinopteri; order Perciformes; family Bathydraconidae; genus Gymnodraco; species Gymnodraco acuticeps. The sequence goes on from NW_022989924.1 coordinate 9,031, forward strand.
AATCACAGACTTAGACAAGCTGATGGAGCTAACGGAAAAAGCCCACGGAAAAGCTCTAATCCATTATTGGTGAATATTGATGAGGCTGGTCAAAGTAAGGTGGACATCTTTGACCAGAAAATTATGGATTATACTGGATATGGGGACTGCACCAATCCCTTTCTTACTAGCACGGAGCTAACGCTAGCCGGAGCCGCAAGCTACGCCACGCCGCCGGAAACCATCACTGGCGCCAACTAACCCTTTCATCATGCTGACAAAGGAGCAAGTACAGCCAAATAGTGAGTTTCTAACCCCATTTCCACCAAAATGTGACCGTTTAATGAGCATGGCATCAACTTCAGCTAAACCAGCTCATCATTTCACCTCCATGGACTATAGCCACTCTATGCCAACCATCCCAAGTTACTCAGCTCATTCACAGTGCCTTCAGCCGCCAGTGTCACCATTAACACCCTGTATGCAGCAGCCTGCCACACTGCCTTGTAAAGTACAAGCTCACACATGCTCAGCTGTGCACTGTGGGACCGCACCTGGCCAGTGTGAGTGTGATCAGCCTAACATGAGGAGAGCTTGGTCTGAAACACGCAGCTCTGCAGCTCGTGCAGCACACAGAGAGGACTATATGGACACAAGTGATCCAGATGAACACTGTGGACACAGAGAGAGAATACCAACATTACGCCCAAGCCAGTTTGATGGGGCTGGCTCATGGAGAGGCTTCCTCTTCCATTTTGAAGGATGTGCTGAGGCTAACCACTGGTCAGAGAGGACTATGGCTGTGCATCTCAGATTCAGCTTGACTGGCCCGCGGCTGCCATCATCCACAAGAACCCCAGATCTGCTCGCTGGAGTTATCAGCGGATGGTGAGTGAGATTGAGGCGGCCTACGGACCGTGTTCAGAGCATGCTGCTGCCATAGGCATTGAACCAGGCGTGCCGGATTCATTTTAGAAGTGGGGGGGCCAAAAAAAGTGCGTGTGTATGGCCCAATCCCAAACCACGCCCTACACCTACACACTCCCCCTCCGTGACGGAGTGAACTCCATGGAGTGACACATGAGGCTCCCTCCTGTCAGATGGAGGGAGTAAATACAGCAGCAAGCTTTGGGACGGCCTCCCCTCTCTCCGGCAGAAACAGGAAATGCCGTAACTGTATGTAACAACGGTTTCAAATCAGCTTCTCTTTGACAAAAAATGTAAATGAATAACTCAAATAAAACTCCAAACATCTTTAATTGTGTTACTTTTTTGTAAAGCTCTTTTAGTTTTAAACCTGATGTTTATAAGCTTCTTAGTTTTTGCAATAGTCTGTAAATATACACAACTTTATAATAAAATGCACACATTTACCTTTTTCTAGACTAAACACAGGTATGATCCTAAGTTAAAAAAATATGAGGTTATCATGAGGTTGTTAACATTGCAATTTATCACTATCGTTTAGTGGTTTTGCAAATAATTAACCACTCTCTGTTTTTGTACCATTCTGCATTGAAGTACCTTCTCTTTGCTCAAATAATCTACTAGCGGTCTCCTTTTTTCCGATAGTTAGCTGTACAGCTTTACCCGCCTCAATGTCCCGACAACAATCCTCCATGCAGTCGGAACCAGCCTGTTTCGGTTCAACGACGGCGGCGGTGGGGGCGGCGGCAGTTTTGACAGTTTCTGCAGCCGCAGAGCTGCTGCTTTTGGGTTAATCCGGCTTTGCTGTTTCTATGATTGAAGAAGGTCCAGGCTCCGGAGATGTGGATGTCAGGGATGTGACCTTCCAGTTGTTAAATTTAAGTTTAGATTGACTGTATTTAGTTTTCTTCTGCGCTGGTTCTTCTGACATGTTTGCAAGTGTATATATTATTTCTAGGTTAACGGCTGACACACACAGAACAATGTAACAAATAAAGTAAACAACGTAACAAATAAACAAATCTAATCTTTTTTATTGGTTGTAATTTACATGGATACATTTGAATGGTGTGACAATGTCCTATTTGATTGGGTTAAAATGGACATATTCTTCCTGTTATGTCTGCCTGCTTTATTTTACCTAATGCAAAGTGACCTGCTGCTCCATCGAAATCAGTCGCATTGACCCGAAGACACATTTTGATTTCTAGCTTTCTAATGATATCAGGATTGTTTTTGTACTCCAAATATTAAGCAAAATATGTCACATTATATAATGACTGTTACAGAGTCATCATATTGAGAAAAAGGCCTTTAAAGTTTTCTCTTCTCTGGAATCCATCATTTCTCATCATCAATCATCATGATTGATTATTAGCGGAGCAAATGATCAAAATACTACGGAGGAAAGATATTTTCGTTTGGATTACTGCACTCACGAGAAACACCGGCTGTTGTTATGCCTGCTGTGACGTTAAGCTACTCCGTTCTCCGCTTGTAATTATGCCGAAGCTTCAAAGTTGTATTTATCATCTGAATTTGCCGAAACAAGTTTAATATTCTGAAAGCCAAGACTTTGCTTATTTGAAATCAGATAAAAACAAACTGCCGTGTTATCTATGATTACTATACACCTTACATTCATAATTTCAGCGGGAGGGAGGGGGGGCGGCGCTGAGGAACAGCAGAGTGGCGAGAGCTGTCATCTTCCCTTTACAAGCTTCAAACATGCCTGTAGCTAGTGAGATTGAATATAACAATCAAAAATAACAAAATATACACAGCTAGATCAGATCACGTTTTAGATGTGACTTTAGAGTAGAGGGGAATTATTGAAACGGGATTTGTACAGTTTTCCGCGGCACAGTTTCATGGAAACACATCAGCTTTTGGACGACAGTCAATATGGATTCAGGAAAGATAGATCAACATCTATGGCACTAATGGAATTAAGTGAGGAAATAGCAAACTGCATGGACAATAAAAAACAAGCAGTGGGAATATTTATAGACTTACAAAAAGCATTTGACACCATCACAATATTTTACTGATAAAACTGGAACGGTATGGCATCAGAGGGGTGGGATTAAACTGGGTGAGAGATTATTGAAGCAACAGACAACAATTTGTTGAAATTGGTGAACATAAATCAGAATACATGAACATAACTTGTGGAGTACCTCAGGGGTCCGTGTTGGGTCCAAAGCTGTTCATAATATACATCAACGACATTTGCAGAGTATCAAATATATTGAAATGTATTTTATTTGCAGATGACACTAATATTTTTTGTTCCGGTGACAATTTGAAAGAGCTAATGGAAGTGATAACAGCAGAAATGATTAAAGTAAAACATTGGTTTGACACAAACAAATTATCATTAAATATAAGCAAAACAAAGATTATGTTATTTGGAAAACATAAAACAAATCTGCAGATACAATTAATACTAGATAACATACACATAGAAAGAGTATATGAAATGAAGTTCCTTGGTGTGGTTTTAGACCACAAAATCAGCTGGAAACCTCATATCACTCATGTAAAAGCAAAACTGGCTAAAACTATCGCAATATTGGGAAAAGCCAGATACATTCTGGACTATAACTCATTGTATACTCTATATAACACACTAATATTGCCATATCTGATTTACTGGAGATTTGGGGAAACACGTACAAAACCAACCTACAGCCGTTATGCACATTACAAAAAAGGGCTATAAGAGTTATCAATAATGTTGGATATCTTGAACACACTAATGTATTATTTTTGAAGTCACACATATTGAAGTTCATTGATCTGGTTAAATTTAAAACGGCAAAAATCATGTACAGAGCCAGACATAATCTACTTCCTAGGAAATTAAAAACATTGTTCATAGACAGAGAGGGTGGGTATAATTTGAGAGGAAATCTACATTTTAAACAACTCAAGGTCAGAACAACTCTGAGAAGTATGAGTATAACAATCTGTGGGGTGATTTTATGGAATGGTTTGGAGCAGGAGTTCAAACAAAGCACAAGCATAATTCAGTTTAAAAGGATGTACAGAAACACTTTTTTGGAAAAATATGAGAATGAAGAAGGTGATTGAAGATGAGAAATGATTGTATATGTATGTATAAATGTAAATCTAAGTAGGAATAACTTGCATAATGATTTAAAGGACAATCATTGATCAAGTAAGGGGTGGGAATTAATAAGCATTTGCTTCCTCCTACTCCCTTTCGGGCACATATGATTTATTATTAATATTATTATTAATATGAATACTTTTTTTGTTTTTTTTGTTGAATATACAAATATTACCATGAATGTGGATAAATACTGTATTATAACAATACGGTATTCTGTTTTTCACATTTGTTATTTTGTATTTGTTATTTTTTAATCTGTTCGAAATAAAGACTGGGAAAAAAAATAACAATTGTGCTGCTGCGAAAATGTGGGGCAGGGCTGAAAAGTGGGGGGGCCAATGGCCCCCTGGCCCCCTGGCCCCCCCGCTTCCGGCGCCCTTGCATTGAACTGAGACTAAGAGTCAGAGGACCGGGGGAGGCACTGCACCTGTTAAGAGACGACATCTATGAAAAAGTTTCAATTGTGTATGCTGACCGTAATGAGTCGGAGCAGGACGTCATCAGTGTGGAGATTTTCACCAACGCCCTTGCCGATGCAGAAGTGATCCAAAGACTACTGGAGGATAAGCCGCGCACCTTGGCTAGAGCCTACGAGATAGCCCACAGGTATGAAGCCACCAGACGGGCTGCCAGAGCCGTCCCACAGCTAATGCAGTCTGGTTATCGCAATGCTGCAGAGCGGAGACCCAGGGCAGCTATGGTGCACGCAAATGCTAATGTTTCCGCCTGTATGGAGGCTTTCGGGGTGGCTGAAGAGTGGGCTGCGGAGCCCGCTATAACCCAGAGTAAAGCACCGAGGTTTAACCAGCAGTGGTCGCCTAACAGAGCTAAACCTGTACAAATGAACTCTAGAGAAGTCATCTGCCACAACTGCTCTGGTGTGGGGCACATACAAAGGAACTGTCCCTCTTCCAGAAAACGCAAACAGCATGCATCTAATAACACTCCAGCTCCTGACTCAGGTACGGTAGTCACATGCAATAAAGGCTCTGATGATGACATGAGTATCCGGATACTGATACAGGGACATGAACTGTGTGCTCTGCTCGACTCTGGCGCTCGGAGGAATGTACTCCCCCTCCGCCACTTCAACGCCATTCCTGTTGAATCGAGGCCTCAAATCCAGCCATCCATCGTACAAGTGTTACAAGGCATCGGTCCTGAGGGCATCGCTGTCCGAGGGGAAGTCAACCTGCCAGTTCAAGCCGGAAGCAAGGTAACCAATGTGAACTTTATTATGGCAGACACAGCTGAAAATACAGAGGTTATCCTGGGGCACCCTTTTCTGCTGCAGTCACATGCTCACTTGGACTATGGTCGCAGGGAAATCACCCTCTTCGGTGAGAGAGTGCCTCGCTCAAAACCCAGCAGACAGCCTGAAGTGCACCAGGTCAGGGTATCCCGCACAACAGTATTGGAGTCGGGGTGTGAGTATGTGGTGCCTGGTACTGCCCGCCTTCGCTCTGCTGTTAATAAAGATATGATGCTGACCCCCACTAAAGGCTTCATTGAGAGACAGCACGTCCTGGCAGCCCGCGTTGTTGTACACACCCGGCATTCCTCCAACATTCCCATGCGGATTTACAATCCTGGTCCTGCATCTGTTACTCTGGAGAGAGGGTTGGTGGTCAGAGTTCTTCAGCCAGCTGAGGTGTTGGGAGAAGTGGATCTCCATCCGACCAAGTCCCCAGTAACATCAGACCCCAATGACTTTCCTGTTATATCTGTGCCCAGTCATCTACAGGACATGTATGCAGAGAGCTGTGCTCACCTGTCTGAGGAGGACAGAGCCGGGCTAGCTCACGTGCTACGGAGGTTCGGTGATGTCTTCTCCACCGGGCCCACTGACCTTGGCCGCACCAGCTTAGTGCAGCACGACATACAGACTACTCCTGGGCAGCCTGTGAAGCAGCCGCCACGCAGAATGGCCAGAGACAAACAGATTGCTGCAGATCTGCAGGTACAGCAGAGCCTGGAGTCTGGTGTAGCTCGTCCCAGCAACAGCAGCTGGGATGCTAGTGACTGGGGAATCGGAGCAGTCCTCTCCCAAATCCAGGGGGGTGAGGAGAGGGTGCTAGCCTATGGAAGCAGGAGGTTGTCAGCCACAGAACAAAACTATTGCACCACCAGACGCGAACTTCTGGCAGGCATGGAGTTTGCCTGTCACTTCAGACAATACCTGCTTGGCAGACCATTCACTCTCCGGACTGATCACAGCAGCCTGCGCTGGTTAACCAGGTTAAAAGAACCAGAGGGACAGCTGGCCCGCTGGCTAGAGAAGCTGGCAGAGTATGATTTTCAGGTGGCTCATCGACCGGGGAGACACCACCAAAATGCAGACGCACTTTCCAGGAGGCCCTGCAGGGAGTCATGCCCCTGCACAGTGCCAGAGCATGACAGCGAGCGACACCAGCATAAGGGGGTCCAGTGTGACCTGACAGACAGTACAGCTGAAGTTGCCATATGTACTCACACAGAGCAACCTCTAGTGGGGGTAGCTGAGCCAGAGTTTCCTCCAGTGGGGGTAGCTGAGCCGGAGTTTCCTCCAGTGGGGGTAGAGGATGCCTGCAGTGACAACAATAACAACTATGACCTGCTAAATCCAAGCATCAACTGGGTGAGTGATATTCCCAACACCAGCTTATTCTCTGGTTGGACTCAAGAACAGCTGAGAATGGCTCAGGAATCTGACCCTGACATTGCACCAGTAAAAAAGTGGATGGATGAAGGGAGAGGGCGGCTACCATATGCAGACATAGCACACTTCAGCCCCGCTACCAAATCATACTGGGCACAGTGGAATAGACTTTACCAGAAAGATGGAGTGCTAATGAGGAAATATTATAGCACTGAAGGAACAACGTTTTACCCCCAGATCGTGCTGCCTCATATGTACCGCAGTTCAGTGATGGAGCAGATGCATGATGGTCCTGTGGGAGGCCATTTTGGAGTAGAAAGAACTCTCACACGCCTGCAAACCAGATATTTCTGGTATAACATGAAAGACGATGTCACACTCTGGTGCCGCACCTGCCCCAGCTGTGCTGCTAAAGCTCGCCCGAAGAAAACTCCTCGAGCGGCTATGGGCACGGTGCGAGTCGGCGCCCCCATGGAGAGGATTGCAGTTGATGTGATGGGCCCTTTAAATGAAACAGAGAGACACAATAGCTACATACTAGTAGTGCAAGACTACTTCAGTAAGTGGGTAGAAGCCTATCCAATCCCAGACCAGCAAGCATCCACGGTGGCAGAAAAGATCGCCTCTGAGTGGGTGTGTAGGTACGGAGCTCCCCAGTGCTTGCACAGTGACCAGGGCACACATTTTGAGTCAGCTGTTTTCCAGGGGATGTGCGAGCTGCTGGGGATTGACAAGACTCGTACTACCCCATTTCACCCACAGTCTGATGGACAGGTAGAGCGCTGTAATGCCACTCTGCAGAAAATCCTGGCTACCACTGCAGACAGATGTCACTGGGACTGGGATCTCATGATGCCTTATGCACTCATGGCTTATAGAGCAACTCGACACAGCTCCACCGGATTGACACCAAATATGATGCTTTTTGGAAAAGAAGTCACTGAGCCAGTCGACCTGGTCGCTGGTTTGCCACCTGACAATGACAATATCGACACTAACACCCCCCCTCAATATGTCATGAAACTGAGAGAACGTCTGGAGCTGTCTCACCAGCTGGCACGAGAAGCTCTTGGGAAATCTGTTGAGCGAGCTAAAAGACAGTATGACAAAAACATTTATCAAACCCAACACAAAGTGGGAGATGCAGTCTGGCACCTAATTAAAGGCACCAAAAGGGTTAAAAACAAGGTACGAAAGTTTCTGCCATCCTACGAGAGCCCTTACTTCATTGTAGGCATGTTGGATGACCTGATCTATAGACTCAAAAAGAGCCCCAGAGCCAAAGTCAAAGTTGTCCACCATGACAAGCTCAAGCCTTATTATTCCAGGACCCAATTAGACAACAGCTGGGTGTTCAAAGACACAGAAGCCTGGGCGCCTGTCGAGGTGCCGGCCCCTCAGCCAGACCTCAACTCATCTGACACAGTCATCGGGCCTCTCCACCTGTGGGACTCCCCATCAGACGCAGAGGATCCAGCTGTGGAGAGCCTCGAGGACCCAGGTTCTTCACTGCCAGTTACGCCGAGCAGCAGCTGGCTTCATGACAGACTTCCTCGGACTCAGCGCCCTTCCAGGGCCCCGGCCAGTGGTCCCCTACGGATTTCCACCCCTCTACAGAGACCCCAGCGACTCTGCAGAGCTCCTGACATGTTAGGTGACTGGGTCAGTCACTAGGGTTAGTTCAAGTTTAACCTGAGTCAGGGTGTCAGCAGGTTAGTTCCTAACTCAGTAAAATAAAAATAAAAATAAAGAGTTCCAGAGTAATTATATGCTCTTAAGCTAAAGTTATTTAATTATATTGTTATACATCCACAGTTTGTGGTTCTATTTAATTTAGTTGCCTGTGGTAATGAGTAATGTGGATACTGTTTTACTGCTTTGACACTTGATGCAGGATGTAACTGGTTAGAGAAACCAAACAGATGGTAAGATTGCTTGTTGTTGTTTGACATTTGTAATGCCTAAGAGCCACATCATTGTTGGAGTAGTTATCTCTTCTCCGCGCCGATCCTATATGAGTCTGCTTTAAAAGAAGGAAAACTCAAAACAACCAGGACGAGGGTTAAACAATAATCTGTTTTAATAATAAACGGTAATAATACAATACACTTCTCAAAGGGGTCAGCCCTCCCCCTGCTCTGGTCCAAATGCCGGGAGAACCTCATCGTCTTGACGGCAGCAGGAAAGAGACCGGACACAAGGCCGAACAGGCTTACATACAAGAATAAAACAGGAGGAGTTAGGTCAGCTGGTCATCTTTTCAGGTCATCTCATTGGGAGATGCAAAAGATGCTGTGTCACAGTGAATCAGCGTGTGCCAGCAGAGAACCCGCAAACAGTTTCAGTTTGAAGCAAAACACATCTTATCATGTAGCTTATCACACAATAGTCATGTGTTTTTCTTTATGAAAGCCATACTTGTTGGGAATGTAACAGTCATCCTCTCATGACCTCCTCAGGACCAGCTAACCAACAAAGCTTAACTGTCCTCATACCCCCAGGCCCTCTCTGAACTTCCATCCACCCGAAGTCAGCTTACCCAGAATCAGAAGGACCATTGTCTCTCTTAACTGTGTGACTCAATTCTCAAGGCCTGCAGGATGCGCATCATTAACTTAAGAAGAATTTAACCATTATATCTGGGGAAAATGTCCCTCGCAGTTCTCTTGTTAATTTGCAAAGCCTATTAATGGTTAACCAAGAAAAACACTCAAAGGGGTAATCTTTTCACTCAAAACAGAACTCACAAGTAATTCTGCATTTTACCTCCTCAAAAATAGCCTAAAAACACCCTTTTGATAAAAGGGTAAAAGTGAAAGAAAAAGACTATTGCGCTAATCTACTTTTAAGAAAAAGGGAACTATTCAGGAATCTATAAAAAACCTCTCTATATTTAAGAGGAAAAATGTACTTTGTTCCTTCAACTATTAACACACAGGAATGTATAAACCCACACATATATTAGGGATAACATGATGCAATACACCTCTTGGTGACATTAAAATGAATATACCAAAAATATGCCGCATCACATTTTCTGCATAATACTTTACATCAATTTCCACATCATATAGAGTGAAGTCACACAGTGTTGAACTTAACCGGGTTGATTAACTACATCACAGTATGTTATGTACATCAGTATGTGTGTTTATACACCTTTGAAACGTTACAAAAAAAAGAAGGATCTATGCAGTATGCTTCGTGGACATTTGTATGGACATTGCCTCATGATTCAAGCTGTTTCCACAGCAAGGAAGACTCCTTCAAGGACTGTGGGAAATGGGGATTATTGTGGGGAATGTGTTGCCATTAATGTTTCATGGTTTCCTTTTATAATGTATATATGCTGAAGTGATGTTAAAGGTTGTTTTATCATCATCCAGAGTGGGGGTAGTGTTACAGGCTTGGCCTGTCACTTTAAGAGTAGCAGCCGCAAGGGGTTGTGGGGTTTTGGAGTCTGTGTGTGTGTCAAATGTGATGACCAAGCCGAAGTGCGGAGTTATGGAGAGAGAGACGAAAGTATAGAGAAAGTGGTCAGAAAATGAATAGTATCTAGTCTGTATGTATGGAATACAGTGTCAATATAGCTTGAAGAACGTGAATAAACGGAGGTTCTTCCCACGGCACACGAACGCCTCGTTTCCATCCTTTTCCCCCTCGAAATGTCTGGGCAGCTGGTTACCGGCTGACAACGAGCCAAGTCAGAAACCACCGGTGTGTATTTGAAACTATGGTTTCGGTACCGAGATACCGTTAATAGTAAAAAGGTAACACTGTGGATTTACATCAACTTCTCTCCCTTCCTGTTCTCTGTGGGGACTTCCTGTCAGAAGTTACTTTCACTTTGTTCCCGTTGTGACGCAGAAGTTTTCCTCCTCGTGGTAAGTGACCGTTTTCAGAGTGAAATGACTCTCAGCTGATCCCTGCTCTCACCTCAGACCAGTGCTTGAATTGGAATGAAAAAGGTGCCAGTACTCTAAAATCAGCAACTTTTTCAAGTCAATTTTATATATACAGCCCACAAACAAGAATTTGGCTACTATAATGCTGGTGGATTTGTCTCTTTACTACTGTATATTTTAGAAAGGTTCACTGTACTTAACATTTTTTATGATAGGCAGACACATGAAGCAGAGACCTTTCAGGTGAGAGCCCCTCTGGTGGTGTTCAACATTAATGACAAGGAAACAAAGCTCTGGTCAGAAGCATTTTTTATAAAAAGCTTTAACAAAATTAAGTATTTCTGTACATTTTGAATGCAATCTAACTTTCCAACTCAGAAAACGAAAAACGAAAAAGTGCCAAAAGTCTTCTCACATGGCTGAGCTGCTTTGCAATATACTTCACCACTGAAGAATACAAATATGTATAAAGTAAACTATGATGCAATCTAACTTTCCAACTCAGAAAAATGATAAAGAGCATGAACAAAGAACATGTAAAAACAAATGCAAAATTTGCACAATCTAAAATGAGAAACTGTAACTGCAAGTAACAAAGTCTGAGCCATGGTAAAGAGTTACATTGAACACCAAGCTGATCAGATAACTCCCTGGTTGGTCTGAAGTCCTTCTATCTCCAGGATCTGTACAAATCGGCACATTATGCCAAAAGTCTTCTCACTGGGTGAGCTGCTTTGCAATATACTTCACATTGTTAGAAAAGGCTCCAGAAGGCCTTGGTGACATCAGTATCAGGGGCTGGAGCTGGACAGGCTCTTTCATCAGCACTTCTCCTTCCCTTTGCCAGCCAGGACCTCACATACGGTTCCGGATTGAACTGTCCTAGTGATGGTCCATTACATTTAATGAAAACCAGGCTGGACAGTCGGCTGACAGAGAGAGCATTCCTTTTTGCAGTAAGGATATCGTTCATGCAGCTGAATGCCCGCTCACACTCACTAGTGGAGACAGCGATGGTTCGGACTGCTTTCAGTAGAGGCTCCATGGCAGCAGGTGTACGGGATGCCCTGGTTTCCTTGTATTCGCGAAAGCCCTGAACAGTCTCTCTTCTGTCCACTTTCAGCACTTCGCACAAACGTAGCACCTCTACGTCCCCATACTGTACGTCTAACTCCTTTTCAGGCCAACTTCCAGGATGGATAACTTTCATGTCCTGGATTAGCTGATTGTCCCGGGCCTCCCGGCCATGTAATGGGATTTCTCTTGTGCTGACATGAGAGGAGGTTGTGGAAGTCATTCTGTGTCTCAGATTCTCTACCATACTGCGGAAAAACTGACCTGCATGAATCTGTACAAGCCTGCCATTCTCACGCAGGGCAACACCCTTGAAGGACTTCTCAGCTAGAGCTGTATGAACTGTAGTCATGTGTGGGCCAGGCATGGTGACCATGGATTCAAAAACTCGTATTTCTCGAGTTAAGAGCCTATCTGCTGTAGGCAGTGTCATCTCTCTTTTTTGGAGTTGCCGAGAGAGGTCGCTGAGCTCTGTGAGCGCATCGTACATCAGTCCCAGATTGCTGACAAACGTTGCAGATGTGAGCACATCATCCAGGCCCTTGTACTTTGCTCTGTCTCTGGAATCCCCTGCTCGTGTCGTTTGCAGCATTTGTGAAGTGATCATGAAGCACTCGGTAGTTTTCCCAGACTGCTCTGACGCTCCTTTCACTTGAAGCCACCCAGCGGATGGACAAAACACGCCCTATCACCAGGAGACGCTGTCCGACTGCTTGCGCACACTGCGCTAACTGCCTCTGATTTTTGGGGGAGGCATGGAACAAGGAATAGAGTTTTGTCAAAAAAGATCTGGAAATGATTGATCCCTGAGACCTCCTTGACCACATCCCCAACTGCCAGCTCTAGACGATGATTGGAGCAGTGCCACACAAACAGGCTTGGGAATTTACTACACAACTGGGTAGCAACGCCTGTTCTCTTCCCTAGCATGACTGAAGCCCCATCACATGCAAAAGAAACGAAACACTGACCTAAAAAGTCCTCGTTAAAATCTCTTCCAAGACACTCCATTAACGCCTTTGTGATGTCATCAGCCGTTGTTCCATCCAACTCGATCAGCTCCCAAAAAAACGTTTCGGGCTCAGCATCAGCTAATGCTGAGCGTAGACACACAACAAGCACCGTTTTACCACTAATAGTGGTAGATTCATCGACCAAAACACAGAGTTTTCTTTGGTTTTCTGTAATGTCTTTTGCCATTTTTTTCTTCAGCTCATGAGCTATGTGGTCGATGATTTCGCCACAAGTTTTATTGGAGTGCAAAACCCTGCCCACGTTCAGCCCATTCAGTTTCTGTACATTCAAATCAATTGGCATGTCTGTGAATGGCCGGCTATGTTTGCCAATTTTATATGCCGTTCGAAAAACTCTGATAGTGGTGTCTAATTCAGATGTATGCATAGACTGCACTTGATGTTGAATAGTTTCACGTGAAGCAGATGTAAGGATGTCAGCAGCTTTTACATGGGCTTGTGATTCTTTATGTTCTTTGATTTTTTTTCTCAGGCTAGCTTGTTGTTTGCCCTTGTCAACACCGAAATGAGACACTGCACACTCACCCCATTCAGTTGACAGTTTCAGTCCTTGTCCAGTGTGTATTCCCAAAGATTTGACATCTCTGCATATCCGACATCCTAGCTTCTTATCTTTAAGAAGGAGCCATGCATTGGTCTTGCAAAAATATTGCACCTGGTCCGTTGTCCAGCAGTCAGGTGCATCGCTTTGCCCGGTGTTGGTGGTGGCAGTTGCGCCAGCAGCAGCTAACGTTAGAGGCTCTGGAGGAGGCGGCGGAGCTAGTGCTAATGCTAATGCACTAGAACTTGGAGCAGGAGGATCAACCAAAGAAAGCTCCCCATCAGACACAATTTCCAACACAGGCACAGCATTCTCTGTATTTGAAGTTTCTTCCGGCGACAACCGCTGTCTTTTTGCACTTTTATTAATCCACGCTAACATTTTAGAAATGCTAATTTGTGACGTGACTTGCTTTCCTTCTCTCGGGGGCGTGCCTGCTCTGTTCTATCACTCTACATAGCCACCCACTGGGTGGGAGTTGCACTGCATAAACACAACACACGTGCATCTAGGTATGTAAATTGTAAAGCATTAAAACATGGTTTTACTACAGTTTTCAGTATGTTGTTACTTCGGCATTATTATTATTATTATTTTGAAACGTGTATTACTATTAAATCACGGTCAAATAGGTTAATTTTGACATAGTCGTTTCCACCACAGTATTTACATGGATAATATAAGCCCCGCCCCCTCTCCAGCACGTTCTGTTTGAATGACAGGAGTAAACAGCTGACAGCCGCTGTGAAACTCCAGCGGTTAGAGCGATGAGAATGTCCGTTCGGCACCTCATGACGCATCTACTGAGTACCGGGCGGCTGTATATATATATATGGATGTATAATAAGAACGGCGGGAGAGTGTTGAGTACTGGCACGGTGCATGAGTACCGGAGTACCGCCAGCATGCCGGTACTGAGCAAGAAGTGCCGGTACTCCATGGGTCAGAACCAGAAGTGCCGGTACTGCGTACCGGTGAGTACCGGCCCAATTCCAGCACTGCCTCAGACTCATCTCTCTAATGTGTTTATTGCTAACAGTTATTTATATTATTGATAATAACAGCTGCAGCTGCTCTAACAACATGCTAACTAAAATCAATACTTCAGGAATGAGACAGACTGAAGAGTCTTATTTTTATATGTTTTCTGAGGTCAATCAATCAAACATTCAACACAATATAAAGCGTATATTAAACTATAAACATCTATAAAGTCAATACTAAATACTAAATCCAAGTCAATAAAATGTATTTTTGTATCAATTAAAGTACATTTTATATATATATTGAATTCAATAAAAACGTATATTAAAGTATTATTTAATACAATACATTCAATTAATAAATATTTCCTAAATAGATTAAACGTCCCATGTCATGCTTCTCCGGTTATTACCACATAGACTGTATATATAAATCAGGGGTGGGGAACCTTTTTCCTCTCAAGGGCCATTTCAATGTTTTCAACATCCTCCGAGGGCCGTACAAATGATTGACCTCTGCTTAAAAATACTAAAATCACAGCCCATTCATTTCACCTTTCTTTCATGCTGTGCAAAGAAAAAGCAACCTTTTAATCCAGATATTTTACCATGACTCGCACATGCACGGTTGTGGCATGACCACCCAAACAGAAAGATATGGACACAAGATGTGTGCAAATGTATTTAGTTTCCTATTCATGTGGACATGAAGATTTGTGCACTTTCAGAGCAACATTAAGAGATCTATGGATATATTTCTCAACACCCATATGAAACAGAACTGTAAGCAGATTTCTTTTTTTTAATGGATATTTTACAAATCACTCCCCTTTCAAACTGTATTCTTGTTTATTAATAACAACTTTTTGTTACCATCATATAGTATTTTATACCTGTTTACTTTATTCTCTTATTTTTGTATAACTATAAATGATCATATAAAGATGTGCCTTTACCTCACTGGTTGTAGAAAAAGCTTCTTATATTTGTTAGCATAGCTAGCTAACCAGATGCTAATAACAACAAAGTTATTGACTGTATGATCAGTATGACAGATGAACAGATCGCCACTGGGCTTTCAACTAAAGACACAGCCACGCAAAAACTGCAGCATGTGTACGGCTCCTTATCGGTACTGCAATTTTTGGAAGTGCAGGGGCGACGTTCTGGTGCTCTCCGTCAGAACTGCACCCCTGTCAGACGCATGGTCAGACGAGACATATACCACGCAGGGGCGGATCTAGACAAATATTCATGGGGTGGCAAGAGGGTGGCAGGAGATTTTGAGGGGTGGCATCCCCTGACAGAAGTATATGCTGATTTAAATCGCAATCATATCAATCAATTAGGGGTGTAACGGTACACGTACCCGTACTGAAATTATTCGGTACGGGCCCTTCGGTTCGGTACACGTGTGTACCGAACGAATATAGCGTTAAACGTAAAAAATTGAGAACATGAACAACTTTCTGGAAGTAATCTATATCATAGAGCGACCAAGTCATTTCATTGGACGAGAGGCATACTATGAGAGCTGGTCACAGGGATGCGTTCAAATGTAGTCAGTAATTTGAGGAACTGTCGAAATGGCGAACGCAGATAAAGTTGAGCTCGAAAATCCTCCGGCATCATTGAGGTCTCCGGTTTGGGAACATTTTGGTTTCGCAGTTACGTACAAGGATGACGGACAAAGACAGGTGGACCGAACCAAAGCTGTTTGTCGGCATTGTTCAACTAACATTGGTTACGCGGCTGGCAATACATCACACTCATTTGAAAAGGCATCACCCGAATGTGAATATTACCGGTACCAAAAGAAAAAAGACTGAAGTGCAAACCCAACTCCCACTAGCATGTAAGCCTCCACCACTCGCAAAGAGTTCAGACCGAGCCAAAGCTATTACAAACGCCAAATATCCTTATGTTGCCATGTTAGCAAAGCGCTACCTGGCTGTATCTGCTGCCACTGTCCCTAGAGAGGGTGTTCTCCACAGCAGGAGACATTGTTAGTGCCAGCAGATCTGCCCTTTCAGCAAGCAATGTGGACAAGTTCATCTTTCTTTAAACAACATGAAAATACAATGACAAGAAAGTCCTAATGTCAAGCTGGCTGCTTAGGTACTAGTACAGTTCAAATACAGATTATTTCAGTTCATCGAAATGCTTCACCTTAATGTTTATTTTACTATATTTTGTATTTATTTGAATACATTAGTCACAGTTTAATAATAATTAAAAATATATATTTAATGTTTTGTGATAATTTTTTCTGCTGTACCGAAAACGTACCGAACCGAACCGTGACCTAAAAACCGAGGTACGTACCGAACCGAAATGTTTGTGAACCGTTACACTCCTACAATCAATGTTAACTTGGAAAGCCACAATATTAATATTTTAACTCAATCACATAGGTGATATTATTGTGGCACATCAGTAAAGCCTTACAAGGTGGCAGACGTAATTTAATGAATTTTAACTGAACAATAACTGAATGAGTTTGTTTCACTCTTAGACCAGCAGGGGTACCAATCTATGCAGACTGCTGCAATAAGTACATTAATTAACTGTCTCATCGATGTTTGTCTGAATGAATATGATACTATTAACAATCATATTATTCCTATCAGCTGTCAATCACTGTTAATAAATAATAATAATAATAATAGATTTAATTTGTTAGCGTTTTTACAGGTGCTCAAAGACGCTTTACAGATATAGTGAAGAACTGTTATAATTCACATATTCATTTATTATTGAATAAACTATATTTTTTGGAGGAGTTAATGATGAATGTTCATCAAGATGCTTGCTCACCCTCCTTCAAATTTGAAAAACAAGTAATTATATCATTATTGATATACAGTTACAACCTTGACTTTACATCAGAAAGAACAAACATTAAAGAAGTGACTAACTGCATCAGTTAGGGTTAAAAAACGTGTATTCAGCTAAAACATCGCTGCAGTTATTATCCAGTGGAAGGTCCTTACCTACTGGCCTAGTTAAATCAAAGTGGTTACTTTCTGTTGGCTGGGCAGTGTAGTTTTACACACCGTCTTATTTTACTTTCTCAGGACTGAAAACTGTTTTTGGGGGGCAGACCCCCTCAAAGAAAAATATATATACACGCATACAAGGTCATCATCTTAACAGTTTGTTATTCTCATCGAGTCATCCGTGAGCAGAGCATCAAGTTGGCATGTCTATTGTCTATTGTCTAATGCGGCGATTACTATTTTGTTCAGCAAAACGCCTCACAAACGTATTAAGATCAACAGCTGTAGTGCGTTTTGATTCAATGCTGAGTACAGCCAAACTTGACATTCTCTTCTCTGTCATTGTAGACCGCAACTACCTCATTCCTTCAGTGCTTGGGTCCGAAAGGCTTCTTGTTTTGCGCCGTTCCCACGTTCAAGTGAATTCGCCACCAATCATATTTCCACTCTCGCGCCAGGACCGGGGGAGGGGTTACATGACGTGCATCTTGTGCTGCATTCACTTGCACTGGGACATTAGAGACTTTCTCTCATAAATGTCCGATGACCCACAACTTTTCTTTCAAAACAAAGATGCCAACTGGGGTGGCAGCTGGGGTGGCAAGGCTATTGTTTAGGGTGGCAGTTGCCACCCCATGCCACCCCGGTAGATCCGCCCCTGATACCACGTGATGACACGTTAGGCTTGTGTTGTGTTCAAGGATCCCGACCTTGACCAGGAAAAACAGGCACTCGCTTGATTAATTTTTTTGCGGTCTAGATTTCTTTAATTTTTTTCTTTTTTGCGTGTGTTTATAAATTACATCGAGGGCCGTACCAAATTGTCTCGCGGGCCGTATACGGCCCGGGGGCCGCAGGTTCCCCACCCCTGATATAAATGGACGTAGTGTCCGTGACGTCACCCATAGGATTCTGCAGAGTTGCCGTGAAGCCCTTAGTAGGCGGAGTCGGCCACGAACGGCTTGACAGCAACTTCAGAGTCTAATCCCGCCTGCTCCAAATAAGGGCAAAGAGGCGGAGCCGAGGCGGGACCTGCTGCCTCCGAACTGGAAGTAAACAGAGCTAGCTCAGGCTAAGAAGCTAAGCTAACATGAAATACATGCATACCAAGTTACTGCTAACAGTGTAGTTCCCCTATATAAACGTTACATTCATAATCAAATAAGAACATCTGCAAGAGAATTAGCTATATTTTGTTATTCTTAATGCTTGTCATTCACACGTTGAGAAAAGACGGACTCCACCGCCCGGACCTAACAGAGCTGCAGGGGGCTAGCTCCGGGACGCCGGCTGGAGCTAGCCCCCTGCGGCTCCGTTAGCTCCGGCGGCCACCACTGGGATAATTGGGTCCCCTATTAACATTTGCTCCCGTTTAGCATTATGGGCGTCATAGCCATAGACTATAACAGTCTTACCCAAGGCTGAATCATAAACTAAAATGTATATGTATGCCTAAAGGGTTACGTCCTTAGCTGGCTAATAAGTAACAATTCTACCTGTCAGGGCAGGTGCTGTCTGTTTGCTGTAACACTAAGTATCTGGGACACATCATCACAGATGAAATGGCTGATGATGATGACATGTATAGACAGCGGCGTGTCTTATATATGCAAGCCAACATGTTGGCTAGAAAACTCTCTTGGTGTTCAGATAAGGTTAAGGTGAACCTCTTTAGAGCTTATTGCACTCCTCTCTATACTGTCCCCTTGTGGGTCAAGTATAAGAAGGCAAGCCTCAAGAAGCTCCAGGTTGCATATAATGACTGTTTGCGTATACTGCTTAGAAAACCAAGGTGGTGCAGTGCAAGTGAAATGTTCTGTAACGCACGAGTCAACACGTTCCATGTTCTTTTGAGAAATCGAATGTACAAATTCATCTGTCGATTGAATGTTTCTCATAACTCTGTCATTATGCTGCTTTCAAATCCGTGTTTCAGTGCTGTACGATACCAGTCACCTCTGTGGAAACATTGGTATAACTGCCTTTTTTAATTTATATTTGAGTGTTGTATGTTTTTGTAATAATGGACCAAGAGTCTCTTTAAATAAAAGATGATAACAAGCTAAGCTACCAAGCACACAAACACCTGCGAACGGGGTAAACATGTATAATATTATCATTTTAGACTTCTTAGAAGTTCTGTTAGTACATTCAAGCGCACAGCACGACATTTTAATTGTCTGGTATTTGTAACAATATTCCCTAAAAGGCACAATCACCACGAACACGGCTAAAGCTAAAGGGTCAAGTACAGTACTATGACGAACTAACGTTGTAGCTAGCCTCTATGGTTGTAGCCTAGCAGAGTGGACAAGTTGCTGTTAGCTGACAGTGAGGCATGTACGTGTCCATCAAAGTGACCACGCCCTAATTTATGCAAAAACTTTAAGACCTAATATAAATAAAAGAGTCGTGTTAGAAAACAATTCACTCACAGATTCATAATCATGAAGGTGGAATCTAACTATATCGATAATAATATTTATTGCATCCATGGGTAGAAACATGTTTTTTTCTGCTGTAAAGTTGGGCATTTTAACATGGGGGTCTATGGAAATTGCTCCTTTCTGCAGCCAGTCCCTAGCGGCCCATGTATGAACTGCAGTGTGTGGCACTTCCGTATTGGCGTCCCGGCTGTTCCCCAGAGTTTGCCGCTTGGTTATTACCCGTCCCCTTGTGTGTTATGTAGCTTTTTCTGCATGTAAACGGTCTGCAGAGTCACAAACCCTAAAACTACACCCTGTAGCGAGTAAAACTCTAACACAGAAAATACCTGTCTATGCTGCCCCAGAACGCCTCGTTGGAGATTTCTCTTGATAAATCAATTTAGCGAAAATGAAGGCTATTAAAAAGTATTAAATGGCATTTTCCAAGGTATTACATTTTGTAGCTTGTTTTCAATAAGTATATAAATTGTCCAAAGAGGTTGTATTCTACAGTCTGCCTGAATGTAATCATTGCGTAGGTGTGTAGTGTGATTCTGTGTAGTTTATTGATGGCATCCCGTTGGATTTGACGTCATCTGAACAGGACATCGCGCGCTCACTGCTTGATAGCGCGCGAAGGTCCGTTTACGCCGGTTGTTAAACAACATCGTTATGGGGAAATGCAAGTTTGCGTCCAAATGGTTGGAAGATAAGGAGGAAGGACAATCCATACTGTATATAGTAAATGTGAGGTAAAGTGTCGCCAATGTAACGGGTTAAAACTCCAAGTTGCGATGAGGTCTTAAAATGTATGGAAAGGGTCTTAAAAATGGTCTTAAAAGGTATTACATTTGACTTCAGGATTCCTGCATATACCCTGGTCCGGGCCCGGCGCCACGAGGGGGCAAAAGGGGGCATTGCCCCCTCAGTTGTATTCTTTGCCCCCTCACTTTGAGCATCAAAAAGTACAATAAATGTCACAATTATTAAATAACTTTAAATAATTATTTTCCCCAATACACATTACTATGTTTAGATCAGATATGTGGGCAGGCAGTCAAGCAACGTGTAAAAAAAGCCTCAACCCCAAGTGAGCTTGTAGTCTTAATTAATGTTAGCGTGTGTGCTTAGCTGTAAACACAGTCGGATGGGTGACCAAAACGTCCCCGTTTTCTGGCCAAAGTCCCCGTTTCCGGTGGCCTGTACCCGGTTGAAACTCCCGAAAATGTTCCCGTTTATGAATGTGTGTTAAAAAACATTTATAAACCAGTTCTAACATCAACACAGGCTCAAGATGACTAAGCCTTATATTGGCTACTTAGCGAGAATCAACTCAGTGAGCAACAGATACCAAGGATGCTGGCTGATGAAGAAGACGAAGTAAGCTAAGTAGCCAATATAAGGCTTAGCAGTCCAGATAAATGTGGGCTCACTATTTGGCAAGCAACCGGTCACAGTTGCCCTGTTTATCTCATGTCTTATAAAAGCTTATTAATGATTTATAAAGTGTTCACAACCTAATTAATAAATGAATTACAAACTATTTGTAAACCCTTTATAACGGTAGTCTTATTGTAAAGTGGTACCGGATATACTGACTTTGAGCCAAATACTTGTTTTTGGGCTGTATAAATAAATAGACTTGAAACAGTTGCTAATTTAGAGTACTAGCACCTTTTTTAGTAGTAGTAGTAGTAGTAGCATTAATAGTAGTAGTAGTAGTAATAGTAACAGCAGTAGTAGTATTAGTGGTAGTAGTAGTAGCAGTAGTAGTAGCAGTAGTATAGAAGTATATGGCAAGCCATTTGAGTATTTATTCCATATCCTTGATATCAGACGGCAGCTGCCTACACTAGTTGGCTCTTTGATTTCACTTCTTAGATATATGGTCAAACAGTTTGGCACTCTGCTTTACTAGTTAAATAAAACATTATACTAGTAGCTCTTTTTCAGCAACTAGTGCCACTTTTGTCCGACTAGTTAGCACATAAGCCTTACTAGTTACGCCAGGAGCAGCACTTGTAGCACCAAAGTCCCAACTTGTAAGTATGGCAAGCCATTTCAGTATTTATTCCATATCCTTGATATCAGACGGCAGCTGCCTACATACAATTATACTAGTGCATCTAGTGGACAATTTGGACCTCACTAGTTAACTAGTACACATTTTGAGCCTCACTAGTCAGCTTGTAAGACCAAAAGAGGCTTCAACTAGTTAACTAGTGAACATTTTTGAACATAACGTGTAAGCTGCAATATGCATCCACAAGTTAACTAGTCGCAGTTCATATGGCCAACACGTTAACTACTCAGCCATATGCAAATGAAGCAGGCGGGACCCAGATTCTGATTGGTCAGTTCAGCTCTGTGAGGGAGAGCCTTAGGGGGCGTTCTCCTGCAATGTTTTTAGCAACGTCTCGAAGACGTGTGGTGCATCAGTCGGGTATTTAGTGCCTACTGTTAAAGGTCCCATGTCATGGCCATTTCTACTGATCATATTTCCATTGTTGAGGTCTACTAGAATAGATTTTTTTTAAATCACATTGGTTTCTCATACAGCATCTCTGTATAGTATGTGTATTCACCAGGTATTCACTCTCTGTCCTAAACGGCTTGTTGGAGCTCCTGCCCCCCACTCCCTGTGAGCCCAGTGTGCTCTGATTGGTCGGGACGTTGCGAGGCTTGTTGCTGCTCGCCGCTGCGACGAGGAGCGGACGGGTTTCCGGGACGGCGATACAGCGAGAACAAGCAAAACTCATCCTGAGCACACACAAACACTCACAGCCGAAGTGAAAACAATAAGTGTGGCTTGATATTGAGTAAGAAAAAGGTTTATAACCAGGGCTGCACATAACTGGTGCGCATGCGCACCTCGGCCAAAAAAAGAGCCCCGGGTCATTTGAAAAAAAACGCATTTGCGTACCAACATTGAGAGAGAGGGAGAGAGAAGGGAGAAGAGAGGCGAGAGAAGAGAGAGAGAGAAAGATATTTGCGAGTTCCATATGAACTCAGGGCCGGCCCGTCGCACTGGCGTTGATTTTCGCCTAGGGCGCCAGATCTGTGGAGGCGCTGCGCTGGTAGTTCTGGGAGGGAAAAAAACATTTTTGACTGTTGGTGCTCATCCTAATTTTCGGCCTTGATGTAACAACATTCATAATTAAGTAAATGTACTAACACCCTTTTCACCCCGGTTACACGTTTCATTTGCCCTGTACGATGGGCGCTGTAAGTGATGAAAATGGGGGATGTTGGCTTGTCTGGCGCCCGCAGCTCACAGCCAAAATGCGAGTGAGCGAGGGAGAGAGGGAGGGTGCACCGGTACCAGCGCTGTTGTTATTAGAATCTGGTGCTAGCTGCGGATATAAGAAGAAGATGTTTCTTTCTACAATGATGTGGAGGGAGAGTCCTCTCCAGTCAGGCCGAGAGACTGATAACTACAGCTCAGTGAGGTAAGGACTCTTGAGTGTTTAGATAGTTCACTTTAGTCTAAGTTCAAACGGTTTGGTCACAATTTATGTAAACACATATTTCCAAGGCACTCCTTTATAATTATTGGGATACACAGGTTTGAAATCATTCCAATGTATACTATAGGACAGTAACCAAAAATATCCTTTTAAAACTGGACTTTCAACCCAAAACCAGCTGTTGACTTGTGGATGCAAGCAGCTAATCGCAGACTCAACCAGAGAGAAAATAGTAGGCCTACATCATCAGCTACCATGTCTGACAGAGAGGAAGACAGTGAGGAGAACAGTCAGGAGGGTAGTGATGACAGCTTGTAGGATTACTGGTCGTGCTGATGTTGTCTTGTGTTCGCCTCTGCATGTGTGTTCTGTGTTCACCTCTGCATGTGTGTTCTGTGTTCACCTCTGTGTGTTCTGTGCCGTGTGTCTGACAAATAAAGACCGGTTTATTTATTTCATTTTAAGGATGAGCACCAAGCAACATCTCCAGGTGCTCCTTTGAGAACCAGGGCAAAAAAGTTATGTGCACCCCTGTTTATAACGCTGTGAGAATGGATCTGCGGAGAGCATTTCTCCGCGATCCCAACTCGTCTATTACGAGCGTTCAGGGAGCTCTATGTAAGTCAATTTGGGCCAATCCGGTCATTTGTTGTTGATTTGGGTGTTCACACGTCACAGAACCCAGGAAGCAAACAATGGAAAAAGAGAAATCTCCAACGAGGCGTTCTGTGGCAGCATAGACGGGTCTTTTCTGTGTTAGAGTTTTACTCGCTACAGGGTGTACTTTGAGGGTTTTTGACTCTGCAGACCGTTTACATGCATAAAAACCTTCATAAGTAACACACAAGGGGACGGGTAATAACCGGAAAAGCATGACATGGGACCTTTCAAATATTGTCCGTGGGAAGTCAGTCAGTCAGTGTGTGTTTTGCCTAGAAAAATACATGTTTCTGTTTCTGCTTTGTTCCGCTTTGTGTGTGTGTGTGTGTGTGTTTTTGTTGGTGCGAGTGCGCGTATGCTTGTGTGTGAGAACACCGGCACTCGAGACACAAAAGTAGAGGAAGTGATCGTGGGACATTTTATAAGCGGTGCTCATGAAATTAATAAAGCAGAAACACTGGACAGATATTAAAATCAGGATAACAATAGATCCGTATGATAAACAACCTCTCCATATATTGCCTTAGACTTAGATTTTGCCTTAGCCCCCTTGCCAGCGATTCTCTCACTAGCCTACAACTACAACAAAATGAACATATTTTACCGTGATTTAATTGTAATACACGTTTGAAAATGATGCCGAAGTAACAACATACATGAATTAATGCTTTGACAAGTCTGCAGACAGACAGCAGGCGAAAAACCTTTTAAAATTCGTGTTTTCTGAATAGAGATCGGCTAAGCTAACGCAGTATATGCTCCGACCGTCCACACTCACAACAACGGCCTACAGACATAAATAAAGCAGCGACTGTATTCGCTATGACACAGACAGTCTGTGGTTTGTACTTATTTAACTTTTGTCTAGTTTCTGAACAGATATGAAGAGCTGTGAGCTCTGAGTGCTAACAGCTAAAGGCTGATGTTGGTTTTCTGTGGTTCACATTGAAGATGACGTCACGGCTCCGCCTACACTGCGTTACTATAGTTACTGCCCCTGGCCTACCAAGGCCTAACTATACCTTACTAAGCCATGCGAGGCCCTGCAGTGGGAATGCGCCATAACTCCAGGGACTTTTATTTTATTTGTAATCTGTGTCTGTCCATTTGGTGTAGTATTTTATCCAATATTACATTTGGTTTATATATTAGTCACTTTCTTATGAAAAGGTTATGGTATAATTACAGAGCCTGTCAATTTATAAATTGAGGAAATCAATGTTAGTCTGTTAACCAAAGTGCAGCCATCTAATAATGTACTATCTGTTATTAAAGATCAGATTAAAAGAACAGAATGAGAGGGGTAAATCCGGAATACAAATAAAGAAGCAAAGAGATTGTAGAGCAGTGAGAAGGGAAAAAGCTTGGTGTGTCAATTCATTACATTGCCAGTATTTTGTTGTTTTGAAAAAATAGAATCGCCCCCTCTGATTTTTTAACAGCCCCCTCAGTAATTTCATCCTGGAGCCGGGCCTGCCCATGTCTCGATGTCTCGCAGACCCCACGCAGCAACCAGGAAACGACACCAGTAATCCAGCTCACACTGTCCGCTCCTCGAGCCTCAAAGGGCGGAGCAGCGAGCCCCGCAATGTCCTGCCAACACGGCACCCAGACCCCACGCAGCATTCAGAGAGTGAATACACATACTATACAGAGATGCTGTATGATAAACCAATGCGATTTTGGAACATTGAACAATGTAAATCTATTCTAGTAGACCTCAACAATGGAATTATGATCAGTAGAAATGGCCATGTCATGGGACCTTTAAATCCTTTTTATCACGATAACACAATAGTATAATAAATACTAAAAATACTTTTAAATCAATACAATATTCATTTATTTAGAAAACCGTTATCAAATCAATAATATTTTTTTATACAATATATTTTATCAGTAAAATTACTTTCTAATGATTAAAATATAAATGTAATAAAGCATTTTTTAACTTCTTTAATACATTCCATTAAAACCCTTGAAACGAAGAGGAATATTTGTTTAATCAATTAAATACATTTTGATCAATTAATAATGTTTACATCAATGACAATAATCAATAAATAATCAGTGAATAAACAAAAGTATAAATAAAATATGTTTGAATTCAATCATTTCCCTAAATCAACACGATAATACACAATTTATTATTTACTTTTTAAATCATTCACATCATTTATAAAATAAATACAATACTTATATGTTAAAAAATCAATACATTTTTTTATAAAATGTGTAAATCTGACAAATATTTTTTTAATCAATAACGTAGATTTTAATTTGAAAATATTGTTAAATCAATCAAATTAGTTTTAAATTGAATTATTTACTTTTTCAGATCAACATTTGAACATATTACATTTGTTTTATTAATGAATGAACTCATCGATGTCGGGTTCAGGAGCCATTTTGCTGACTCATGTTAACTGAGAGGAGACGCCATCTTTATCTTTGTCTGATATTAGTATTAGGATGCAGCACGAGAGACCTGAACCTGGACCTGAACCTGGACCTGAACCTGGACCTGAACCTGAAGATGGACCTGGATCCAGCTGTGCGTCCATAAAGAGTGACTGGTCTATGGATAATCCTTTTAACTTTAAATCTGGACGTCCTGCAGAGGGAAGGTGAGAATGTGTAACGTGATCAGCTTCTTTCTGTTCCTTGCACCATCAGCTGCTGGGAGGCTTCTGATGGTCGGACGCTTTCAGGCCTCAGTAATGTTGGTGTTTTTATAACCCCCCCCCCCCTACCTGCTGATCCACAGTTACCCTGTTATTCTGTCTTCATCTCAGAACACCTTCAGTAAACTGTGTGCAGATTAGAGTCTTTAAATGTTCTTGATGTTTTCTCCACAGAGTTCTGCCGGAGTTCTTAGAGGTTCCCAGTGATCAGTCTCCCCCGAAGCATCACACAGACCTGGACTCCATATTTATGGTGTGTACAAATATACATTTACTATGAACTACAGATGAGCTACCATTCAGTTCCTAACAGTGTCCATGCTGCTCTGTTTAGACCAGCAGGCCTTCAGACGGACAGATGAACCACATGTTGTCTTCTTTAAATTAACTGTTGTTGCGTCGGTGGACCTGTGTTAATCTCTGACTATTAATCAGACCTACTGATTGACCTATCAGAAGCTATTGAGTCTATGCAAGTGTACCACCAGGCTCAGATTCACCTCTGAAAGGTTTTACCTCTACTAACTTCTGGAGAACCAGGTTCAATTAAATGCTGATTTAAGGCAGACGACTAAATCTGTTTAAGAGATCCCAGAGGATTCTGTAGTGAGGTGTGGCCCTACCTAAGTGTGAGTGTGGCAGTGGTGCAATCCAAGAGGGTAGGATGATTATAGAAAAAAGAGGATATCAAGATTTGTATCCGGTGTTATTTTTTCAATAATGTCCGACTTGCTGCACATTATCCCTAACATAATAACTTTAGCTTTAACGATATTCATCTGATCAATGTTCATCAATCTGTTCCAGCTGCTGGAGGAGAACATCGTCACTTTTGTGAAGAACGAGCTGAAGAAGATACAGAAGGCTCTGAGTTCAGATTACCCAGAAGGCTTAGAGAGTCAGAGGGAGGATGAGGAGGTGTTGGACGATGAGGATGAAGAGCAGAGGAGGAGCAGAGAGGCATTTCTGAACATCACACTGCACTTCCTGAGGAGCATGAAGCAGGAGGAGCTGGCTTACCGTCTGCAGAGCAGTAAGAGGGTTTAACACATTTAACATGATGGAGAGGAGATGGAGGAACATGGAGAAGTTTACATGTACACGTCTGCATCAGTGTGTCCTCTGAGGAGCTGATTCAAACTATACAGCCACACTTAAATGTTCAGATTCTCAGTGTTTCTGCAGGATCCACTCACTGATTCCACTTGTTGTTTGTTCATTCAGGAACTCCTGCTGCAGTGTGCAGTAAACTCAAATCCACCCTAAAGGAGAAGTTCCAGTGTGTGTTTGAGGGCATTGCTAAAGCAGGAAACCCAACCCTCCTGAACCAGATCTACACAGAGCTCTACATCACAGAGGGGGGGTCTGCAGAGGTCAACAAGGAACATGAGGTCAGACAGATTGAAAAAGCATCCAGGAAACCAAACAGACCAGAAACAACCATCAGACAAGAAGACCTCTTTAAAGCCTCACCTGGAAGAGATGCACCAATCAGAGTGATGACAAAGGGAGTGGCTGGCATTGGGAAAACATTCTTAACACAGAAGTTCACTCTGGACTGGGCTGAAGGCAAAGCCAACCAGGACTTCCAGTTCATATTTCCATTCACCTTCAGAGAGCTGAACGTGGTGAGAGAGAACAAGTACAGCTTGGTGGAACTTGTTCATCACTTCTTCACTGAAACCAGAGACGCAGGAATCTGCAGCTTTGATCAGTTCCCGGTTGTGTTCATCTTTGACGGTCTGGATGAGTGTCGACCTCCTCTGGACTTCCACAACACTGAGATCCTGACTGATGTCACAGAGTCCACCTCAGTGGATGTGCTGCTGACAAACCTCATCAGGGGAAAGCTGCTTCCCTCTGCTCGCCTCTGGATAACCACACGACCTGCAGCAGCCAATCAGATCCCTCCTGAGTGTGTGGACATGGTGACAGAGGTCAGAGGGTTCACTGACCCACAGAAGGAGGATTACTTCAGGAAGAGATTCAGAGTTCAGAAGCAGGCCGGCACCATCATCTCCCACATCAAGAGATCACGAAGCCTCCACATCATGTGCCACATCCCAGTCTTCTGCTGGATCTCTGCTACAGTTCTGGAGGAGGTGTTGAAAACCGGAGAGGGAGGAGAGCTGCCCAAGACCCTGACTGAGATGTACATCCACTTCCTGGTGGTTCAGTCCAAAGTGAAGAACATCAAGTATGATGGAGGAGCTGAGACAGATTCACACTGGAGTCCAGAGAGCACGGAGATGATGGAGTCTCTGGGAAAACTGGCTTTTGAGCAGCTGCTGAAAGGCAACCTGATCTTCTATGAGTCCGACCTGACAGAGTGCGGCATCGATATCACAGCAGCCTCAGTGTACTCAGGAGTGTTCACACAGGTCTTTAGAGAGGAGAGAGGACTGTACCATGACAAGGTGTTCTGCTTCATCCATCTGAGTATTCAGGAGTTTCTGGCTGCTCTTCATGTCCATCTGACCTTCATCACCTCTGGAGTCAACCTGCTGTCAGAAGAACCAACAACCTCCCAGCAGTGTGAGGTCAAACCTAAACTAACATATTTCTACCAGAGTGCTGTGGACCAGGCCTTACAGAGTCCAAACGGACACCTGGACTTGTTCCTTCGCTTCCTCCTGGGTCTTTCTCTGCAGACCAATCAGAAACTCCTACTTGGTCTGCTGACACAGACAGAAAGTAGCGCAGAGATCAACCAGGATACAGTCCAGTACATCAAGAAGAACATTGAAGAGGATCTGTCTCCAGAGAGAAGCATCAACCTGTTCCACTGTCTGAATGAACTGAATGATTGTTTTCTAGTGGAGCAGATCCAACAGTACCTGAGTTCAGGACGTCTCTCTGAAGAAAAACTGTCTCCTGCTCAGTGGTCAGCTCTGGTCTTCATCTTACTGTCATCAGGAAAAGATCTGGAGGTGTTTGACCTGCAGAAATACTGTGCTTCAGAGGAGGCTCTTCTGGGGCTGCTGCCAGTGGTCAAAGCCTCCAACAAAGCTATGTAGGTGAACACACAACTATCCAGGTTAAATGTCTTCCTTAATTATTCTGAAAATGATAATTGATTTCTTCTGTATGACTGATTCCTCTCCAGACTGAGTGGCTGTAACCTGTCAGAGAGAAGCTGTGAAGCTCTGTCCTCGGTCCTCAGCTCCCAGTCCTCTAGTCTGAGAGAGCTGGACCTGAGTACCAACGACCTGCAGGATTCAGGAGTGAAGCTCCTGTCTGCTGGACTGGAGAGTCCACACTGTGAACTGCAGACTCTCAGGTTAGTGAAAAGCTGTTTAAAAATGTTGACCATCTGAACACCTGATTACTTCATATCGTAACTATTGGATGGACCTTTCATTTAATTATGTTAGTGTTTGTACAGAAGCTCTGTCCTCAGCTCCTGGGTTGCGGTCCAATAGTCCAAAAATCAGCTCCTAACGTCTAACCCTATCTCCTATTCCTTGACCTCTGAGTGAAACGTCACGGGGTTAAGGGATAGTGGATAGGAGAATTCAGAAGGACTTAGGAGAAGAGACCGCGGTACTTTAGAGAATCCGAATGCACTTTCACTATCCGACGTGTTTATGATGCGCCAGCGGACGTCCTGAATGTGCGTCTGCTGCTGTGGGGTAACTATGGAAACTACAGTTTTCTATACAGCGGACTACAACATGGATGTTTAATAAGAACGAGGGACTCATCTAGAGACTCTGCACCGTGCTCTGATGCTGTTGTTTTATGAACGTGGACAACAGAGAAACATATTCTTCAGGACCAAAGTTGGAATTGAAATAAAAAATGAAAGTGAAACTTATGCTCGTCACCCTCTCCCTCCGGTCCACATTAATACAAATGATCCCAATACGTATGATTGTATGAAAATATCTTAAAATCAATACAAATGTATTTATTATAAACGTTAGTCCTTAACACCTATCACTGTGTATATCACCATTCAAACATCTTTTAAAAGTTGAACAAACCCCACACAGCTCAGTAAAGACTGTGAAATGTTGACTTTATTTGATCATTTCAGTAAAAACTAACGTTCATATTTCTTTTTGATTATAATACTGATGAACGTTCAGAACAAAGCACTTTGGCAACTTACCACATACGTTTTAAAATGCTTAATAAGCACCGTAACCTTCATGATATCATTTCTCGGTCATAATCGGTTGTTTCTGTGAACGGCCGACTGTTGAGTGACGGCAAATGCTGCGGCAGCATTTTCTCCTCTCCTTTCGGTGAGGGAGGTCCAGTGGTTCCTAAGCTAAAGGAGGTTATAAAGGAAGTTTGAAACCTCCTTTCCTTTCATCTAGAGAATTCGAACGGCACTTATCATGGCTGCCACTGAGGGACTTCCGGGTCATTTCACTCGGTTAGGAAGGTTCCAGCTAAATGGACTATTGGACTGCGACCCCTGCTCTAGTCTGAGCTGGACCTGAGGAACAAGTCAAATGTTGACGCTTTATTATCATCCAGTATTAAACGTGGCAGCAATGTTATACTGAAGTTGTTTGCTAATGTAGTAACTTTGATCATATTAGTCTGTATGTAAACTTGTTTGTAGTCCAAAGAGAATAATACATAGGTTCGGGTTGTAATGTCGGTTCAACTAATTGTCCATTTAATCCCATTGGTTAAAATGGTGACTGTAAAAAGCATTTTTAGCTATTAGGCTATAGAAATGTTACTACAGACCTGAGGATCTGATGATACCACCACAGAGTTTGTCATCAACATTTGGTTGAAGGTTTTCAGCTACAAAAGACGAAGATGATCCACATTATCCTCGAATGTGTTTGTTAGAGAAATCAACAAAGTTCTTTTAGAAATCACCACTCAGGTAAAAAGTGGCCGGCTGTTCCTACCTTTCCCCCCTCCAGATATCTCTGTGTCTTCTTACATTAAACAATTATATAATCAGTGTGTGTGTGTGTGTGTGTGTGTGTGTGTGTGTGTGTGTGTGTGTGTGTGTGTGTGTGTTCAGTCTGGCAGGCTGTCTGGTCACAGAGGAAGGCTGTGTTTCTCTGGCTTCAGCTCTGAGCTCCAACCCCTCCCATATGAGAGAGCTGGACCTGAGCTACAATTATCCAGGAGACTCAGGAGAGCAGCTGCTGTCTGCTGGATGTGAGGATCCAGACTGGAGACTGGAGACACTCAGGTATGGACAGACAGACAGACACACAGACAGTGTCTCTGTCACTGACTGAGGGACTCTGCTTCCTGTTTAATGGTGGATATAAGTGAAGGTGTATGAAGTTGATCCTGACTGTGTTTATTCCTGCAGGATGGACCATGGTGGACTGCAGTGGTTGAAACCTGGCCTGAGGAAGTGTGAGTGTGTTTTCAGTTTGATTCCTCAGAGTTACAGGTTACACTGCACATGAGATCCAGAAACACAACAAAGTGAACACAGAACCAACAGATACACAATTCTTTACAGAAAGCTCACTTCTTTTTTCCACTGTTATAGGTATATTCTCATATATTTAGGGTTTCAAATGCATTCTTTTTTTTTTTGTATAATTAGATTTTTTTTAACAGGATGAGTGAGAGAACTACATTACATTCAACATTTTCATGACACCAAGAAATTAATTGGCAACAAAAATGTACTTAAAATAAATAGTACCAATTAATAAATGAATACTGCATCCCCACTCATTTTTTCAAAACAAACAAACACTGACCAGTTTTGTAATATCAGTTTCTTATAAATGAATGATGCATACATTGTTTGCCATCCAGTTGGGTAGTTTATTCTCTGGGTATTTTGGAAAAGGCAGACTATTGGTTTTTGACAGCCAATTTCGGATCTCATCCCAAGTTGTTTTTATTTTATAACATTTCCAAAAGGCATGCATGAGGGAGTCACTCTCAGTAAAACATTTTAGACATTTATCGGAGGAACTGCTATCAAATGTCTGTATTTTCTCCCTATAATACATTCTTGTCATTAGTTGATATTGAATTAATCGTAGATTTTCGTTTGTAGTCACTGTATATGTAAGTTGTAAGCATTCCTTCCATTTTAGTTTTTCGTCTTCCATGTCCAGGTCTTTGTTCCACTTAGTGTAAATATAGTAATCCCTATTGTCCTCAGCACTGATACAGATATGACATACCACACAGATTAATGTTCTCTTTTTAATGTTTGCTTTTAGAATTCCCCTTCAGTTGAAACTCTGTTTTTAACGTCCACATTTCCTGTGAACCAATTTTTAAACTTCAAATATTTAAAAGCATCGGTGTCTCTTAGTCCATATTAACTCTTTACTTCCTGAAATGAAAGTATTGAGCTTTCCTTTACAATATCTGATCATTGAACAATTCCTCAATGTATCCACGTCAGCCAGTGTGACTGGGACCTTTGAAGAGTTATTCATGGAGTATTCCAGAGTTATTTATGTTTAGGGAATTCTATTTCCTGACCTTGTATCTTTTTTATTTATTTCCACACAGACGATGAACTATTAATTACAAAATGTACAGTTTTTTTTCTTAGAAAGAAGAGTAACTGTAACTGATGGCTTTCAATCTCTACCCAAGGTTCTTCATTTGTGTTGTTTACTATTTAGTCAATATAAAACATACTTTCAAATGTATTCAGCTCCAGTTCCTAAAAAACAGTTTAGAAATGTTCTCAGTACGCTCACCCCACAGGCTCTGGTTACTGCATACAAAGAGTAACAAAGGAACTAAAGGGGAACAGCAGACAGTAGAACTCACAAAGCAGAGGCCCTGACACACCAGGCCGAAATCGGCCGTTTTCGTTAGTCGGACGACGAAGCGTGCCCTGTGGCCCAAACTCAATTTGGTGTGTCCCGCACCGTCGGCCGTGATACGCCTTATTTTACCTTTCATGGCCGACGCACGGCCGATTCAACATGCGTCAGCCACAGGCAGTCGGACAAAGAAATCACTCTGATTGGCTGTTCAGCTAGCGAATCGGTGCATGAGAAGCGAAACGGTTGCTTGAGAATGTCTTCCACAAGCAACACTCCAATGGCTCCAGTACCGCACGAAACATGTTTTCGATGGACGAGAGTGAAAATGGAACGCACACGCTATTTGTTGTTTGTTCTGTTCTTCTTCTCTGTCTTCCGGTTGTTGCCTCTTTTGAATGACGAATACACACTACCTCCGCCTGCTGGTAAGGAGAGTTATTGCCACTCACGCATGCGCACTTCGTACGTGCTCGGCTGAAGTCTTTGCGGTGTGTTCCAGTGTGACACATGGCCAACAAGAGAACACGCCGACGCAACAGTCGGCGTCGACATCGGCGAGTTCTCTGGTGACTGCTTGGTGTGTCAGGGCCCAGCTCACCAATGCAAGGCAAGTTTATTTATATAGCACCTTTCAACA
Organism: Gymnodraco acuticeps; assembly: GCF_902827175.1. Taxonomy (NCBI): domain Eukaryota; kingdom Metazoa; phylum Chordata; class Actinopteri; order Perciformes; family Bathydraconidae; genus Gymnodraco; species Gymnodraco acuticeps. The sequence goes on from NW_022989924.1 coordinate 42,861, forward strand.
CAAGGCAATTCAAAGTGCTTTACAAAAAATGAAAGACATTAAGAAAAGGGCATTTAAAATCAGTCATTAAAAAGAAAAGATAAGAAAATAAACATTAAAAGAAAAAGTACATGGATAAAAGTTACAGTGCAGTTTAAGATGTGAATAGTTCAATTAAAAGCAGCGACAAAAAGAAAAGTCTTCAGCCTGGATTTAAAAGTAGTCAGAGTTGCAGCGGACCTGCAGGTTTCTGGGAGTTTGTTCCAGATATTTGGAGCATAATAACTGAACGCTGCTTCTCCATGTTTAGTTCTGACTCTGGGGACAGAAAGCTGACCAGTCCCTGAAGACCTGAGAGATCTGGATGGTTCATAATTTAGCAGGAGGTCAGAAATGTATTTTGGGCCTAAACCATTCAGTGCTTTTTAAACCAGCAGCAGTATTTTGAAATCTATTCTTTGACACACAGGAAGCCAGTGTAAAGACTTCAGAACAGGAGTGATGTGATCCACTTTCTTAGTGTCAGTGAGGACTCGAGCAGCAGCGTTCTGAATCAGCTGCAGCTTCCTAATAGATTTTTTAGTGAGACCTGTGAAGACACCATTACAGTAGTCCAGTCTACTGAAGATAAAAGCATGGACAAGTTTTTCCAAATCCTGCTGTGACATTAGTCTTTTAATCCTAGATATATTCTTTAGGTGATAGTAGGCTGATTTAGTAACTGTTTTAATGTGACTGTTGAAACTCAGGTCAGAGTCCATGACTACACCTAGATTTCTGGCTTTATCTGTTGTTTTGAACATTGCACACTGAAGCTCAGCGCTAACTTTTATACGTTCTGCCTTGGCTCCAAAAACCATTACCTCAGTTTTATCTTTGTTTAATTTGAGAAAGTTCTGACACATCCAGTCATTGATTTGTTCAATGCACTTACTCAGTGTTTGAATTGGAGCATAGTCTCCTGGTGAAATTGTTACTTAAATTTGTGTGTCATCCGCATAGCTATGGTAACTTATTTTGTTGTTTTTCATTATCTGAGCCAGTGGTAGGCACCAGGTGTCCACCTGTGCATTTAAAGAAGAAGAGTGAAAGTAACGTCTCTGAGTACCAGGAGAAGTGCTTTATAAATACCATGTATTTTATTATTACTCTAAATCAGTGCTTGAATTGGGCCGGTACTAACCGGTACGCAGTACCGGCACTTCTGATTTTTACCCATGTGGTACCGGCACTTCTTACTGAGTACCGGTAAGGTGCCGGTGCTCAGTAAAATGCCGGTACTCAGCCGCCGGCCGGCGGCGGCACGTCATGGCGCATGACAACAAATATGCCCAGCCGGCGGCCGGCAAATATGCAGCCGGCGGCATCTCATGATGCATCTATGACGCGCCGCAGCGATAGACTAGAGCAGAAAAAACATCACATCACGTTAGCATTTCAAAAATGTTAGCATGGCTTAATAATAGTGCGAAAAGACAGCGGTTGTCGCATTTCAGATGCACCCTGAGTCATTTTGTTTAAGTACAGTGAGCCTTTCTAAAATATACAGTAAAGAGACAAACCCACCAGCATTATAGGATATACTATGACTTTGAGCCAAATACTTGTTTTTGGGCTGTATACATACATTGACTTGAAACAGCTGCTGATTTAGAGTACTGGCACCTTTTTTATTCCAATTCAAACACTGCTCTAAATGATAACCAAGAAGCAGATTCAGGCAGTTGCTCTACCTGTTCCAAATATTGGACTACACATTACACTTTCTTTCAATCTCTAAAACACACTTTTTGAAAGCAGGGCTTATTTTCTCAGAACACTAAACACCATTCACACAAAGTGCAAAACCCCTGATATATCCTGCAGAATGAAGCCCTGCAGCAGAACTCCAGAAACACTCACCAGAAGCTAACTGCTGCCCCAAATGGCTCTCACTTCACTGACAGGACAAGACTCTGTGTCCAGCACCACACTGTGGAGCTTCATCTGAAGCACTCTCATCTGTTATGGTGATCTGTAGAGAATTCTGCATCTAAAGAGTGTTCAAGTCTACAGAAACGTGTAGAAACACAAATATACTGTTCTTACTTTTAGTTTCCTCCAAAAGAGAAAAGGTGCTACATTCATGCACAGCACATAGTTACAGATGTGTAAATCAAAATGACACTTCTGTCAAAAACAGGAAATGGAAAAAATAAATATTTTTAGAAAAAACAGAGGACAGAAAAATACTCAGGCACCTCCTCACTGGGTCTGACCTCAGCTCCTCACTGGGTCTGACCTCTGCTCCTCACTGGGTCTGACCTCAGCTCCTCACTGGGTCTGACCTCAGCTCCTCACTGGGTCTGACCTCTGCTCCTCACTGGGTCTGACCTCTGCTCCTCACTGGGTCTGACCTCTGCTCCTCACTGGGTCTGACCTCAGCTCCTCACTGGGTCTGACCTCAGCTCCTGACTGGGTCTGACCTCAGCTCCTCACTGGGTCTGACCTCAGCTCCTCACTGGGTCTGACCTCTGCTCCTCACTGGGTCTGACCTCAGCTCCTCACTGGGTCTGACCTCAGCTCCTCACTGGGTCTGACCTCAGCTCCTCACTGGGTCTGACCTCAGCTCCTCACTGGGTCTGACCTCAGCTCCTCACTGGGTCTGACCTCTGCTCCTCACTGGGTCTGACCTCAGCTCCTCACTGGGTCTGACCTCTGCTCCTCACTGGGTCTGACCTCTGCTCCTCACTGGGTCTGACCTCTGCTCCTCACTGGGTCTGACCTCTGCTCCTCACTGGGTCTGACCTCTGCTCCTCACTGGGTCTGACCTCTGCTCCTCACTGGGTCTGACCTCTGCTCCTCACTGGGTCTGACCTCTGCTCCTCACTGGGTCTGACCTCAGCTCCTCACTGGGTCTGACCTCAGCTCCTCACTGGGTCTGACCTCAGCTCCTCACTGGGTCTGACCTCAGCTCCTCACTGGGTCTGACCTCAGCTCCTCACTGGGTCTGACCTCAGCTCCTCACTGGGTCTGACCTCAGCTCCTTACTGGGTCTGACCTCTGCTCCTCACTGGGTCTGACCTCTGCTCCTTACTGGGTCTGACCTCTAGCTCCTACTGGGTCTGACCTCAGCTCCTCACTGGGTCTGACCTCAGCTCCTCACTGGGTCTGACCTCAGCTCCTCACTGGGTTCTGACCTCAGCTCCTCACTGGGTTCTGACCTCAGCTCCTCACTGGGTTCTGACCTCAGCTCCTCACTGGGTCTGACCTCATGCTCCTCACTGGGCCTGACCTCTGCTCCTCACTGGGTCTGACCTCATGCTCCTCACTGGGTCTGACCTCAGCTCCTCACTGGGTCTGACCTCATGCTCCTCACTGGGTCTGACCTCAGCTCCTCACTGGGTCTGACCTCAGCTCCTCACTGGGTCTGACCTCAGCTCCTCACTGGGTCTGACCTCAGCTCCTCACTGGGGTCTGACCTCAGCTCCTCACTGGGTCTGACCTCTGCTCCTCACTGGGTCTGACCTCAGCTCCTCACTGGGTCTGACCTCAGCTCCTCACTGGGTCTGACCTCTGCTCCTCACTGGGTCTGACCTCTGCTCCTCATACACAGAAGAAACATCGCCTATAGGCCTGATGGTCATACAGATACAGGCTAAATGCTGCAGATTACTCTCCATCTGACTTTGGTTCATCCTCTCTCTCTCTCTCTCTCTCTCTCTCTCTCTCTCTCTCTCTCATCCTCCCTCCCTTTCTCTCATCCTCCCTCCCTTTCTCTCATCCTCCCTCCCTTTCTCTCATCCTCTCTCTCCCTCTCTCTCTTATTTTACAATAATAAGTATTAGGTGTGAGATCATTGATGGATCACCTACTGATGAAGATCAGGTTGTTAGACATCATTCACTGTGAATATGAGACGTCAGTCTGAATGATTTCCTGTCGGTCAGTAAAGTAGTTAATAAATGAACAGATGATAACCTGCAGCTGTTCTCTCCATCAGATGCCTGTGAACTGGAGCTGGACACAAACACAGTACACAGGACACTCAAACTGTCTGACAACAACAGGACGGTGACACATGTGGAGGAGGAGCACTCATATCCTGATCATCCAGAGAGATTTGGCTACTGGCCTGAGCTGATGGGTAGAGAAGCTCTGACTGGTCGCTGTTACTGGGAGGTCAAGTGGAGCGGAAGGGTTGATATAGCAGTGACTTACAGAGGAATCAGCAGGAAAGGAGTCAGTGAGGACTGTGCGTTTGGAAGGAATGATCAGTCCTGGAGTCTGAGATGCTCTGATGATGGTCGTCACTATGTCTGGCACAATAACAGCATAACAACCATCACCTCCTCCTCCTCCTCCTCCTTCTCATCCTCATCCTCCTCATCCTCCTCCTCCCCCCCGTCCTCTGGAAGAGTAGCAGTGTATGTGGATTATCCTGCTGGCTCTCTCTCCTTCTACAGAATCTCCTCTGACACACTGATCCACATCCACACCTTCAGAACCACATTCACTGAACCTCTCTATGCTGGGTTTACGCTCCCTTCTGATGGTTGCTCAGTGGCTCTGGTTCCTCTGCAGGTCTGAGAGCAGCCGCGGCGTTATGGGTAGGGATGGGTACCAAGCCCCGGTATTAAACGGGCCCCGGAGCTGAATTATTAAAGACCGTGGTACCGTTAAGCTCCGACGTTATCTGTCTTTTTATCGGTAAGGGAGACATCTAATATATCTCATATGCAGGGGCGGATCTACGGGGGGCAAGGGGGGCAGCTGCCCCCCCCCCCCCCACTGTAGAGCTTTGCCCCCCAGCTGCCCCCCTAACTTTTGTTTCCCTAAAACTGTACTAAAACAAACCTACACTATTTCCACAAGCTTCTCAATCAACGAAACAAGCATTACATTAGTTAAAAGTGAATCATTTTAAATATCATTTTAGGCCCGTTAAAAACGCAGCTACGGCCCTGCATTAAACTGCGGAGCGGCGTTCACACAGACCGCGGCTCACAGAGCTGCAGAGAGGGAGCGAGCTGTCCCAGCACCTATGGATCAGCTTCCCCTGGGAGCATTTCCCCTTCCACTAGTTTTGTTTTTACTAAGGACGAGAGCTTGAAACTAAATATTAATAAAACGCTGCCGTTTGATTCGATAGCGTTTAACAGACGGACGCTGTTTGGGGCGTTACGTTACAAAATACTACGCAGACAGCGTTAGCTGGGAGATCGATCACTTTGCTAAACTACACGGTAGCCTACTGTTAAATCCACGTAAACTACACATCACAGCCATGAGGCCAGATCAATGAAACCAGGATACATCCTTTACCGTAAAAACTGGATCTAAACACAGCTGCCTGTGTGCAAAAGGTGGCCTTGCAGACAGGAATTTTTGTGGGATGATCTTCGGTCAGCAAATTATATTCATTAGTGACCTCCCTATCCTTCTGCATATCGCTGTTGACAACCTTTGGACGTCTCCGCTGAACTTTTTTGACAGTGATCAGCTGCAAAAGGACTTGATCCTGCTCGATTTTAGTAGATCCAGAGTAAAAACACTGAACGTTTTTTAATAGATCCCCTGGGGTCAATGTGTCTGCGTGACAGAAGTTTGCTTTTGTATGAGAATGATAACAAGCGACAGCCGGCATTTTTCCTCCTCCTGAGTGTCTCATTTTCTTAATCTCCTCACGTACATGATTACATTTCGATGGCTTGCGTTTCTTCCCCACCGCAGAAACCACCACAGGTTCATCAATGCCGTCAAAATTATTCATGTTTTTATTGTTTGTTGAAGTAGATAATGACGAAAGCCGGTACATTCAGGGTGCCACCATTATTGTTTACACTGCGTGGAATGCTCTGTGATTGGTTGAGGTGCGTGGAATGGTGCGCTGTGATTGGTTAAACAGATGTATCGCATTCTGTAGAGAAGGGAGACTGGCGTTTGTCGCTGTTTGGAAAGAAAGTGAGAAAACAGGACAGAATAACACGGCGGATATCGCGTTTTGCGGAAAATTGAATGTTGACTTTTCAATACCGACGAAATACAATACTGATTTCGGCGGGAACTAATTTTTTCAAAAGTGCCGTTTATCGCGTTTTGGAACCAAACTCTTCATATTTAGTTTTACATTGTACATTGTAATGCAAAACAACCTGTTCCATTAATTCATTGCTTTAAAATACATTTTGTAGTTTCTTTTCATTTAAAATTATTGAAGTAAGCTTGAAGGGCACCCGATTGTTTGTCTGAACACCTTGTTTCTCTTGTGCATTAAGAACACTTGTGTTAGGGCATGAATTAACAATAAATAGGTTATATATAGTATAAAATACCACGTGCTGTCCGCCCTCCCATGCCACCCTGGCATGACCTCTTGCCCCCCCTTTGCCCCCCCATGTAAAATGTTCTAGAACCGCCACTGCTCATATGTATTATGCTACACAAACATTATATTGCAGTTTTAGTGAAGCCAACTCCGTTTCTAATATGCAAAAAGACTGCAAAATGCGTCTGATTATTTTTTGTATTTTCGATCTTTCCAATCCAGACGAGAGATCTCTCTCCGTCTGTGTGCGAGGGGGCGGGGCAGTTTACACACACGCAGCAGCTACATGCAGCAACACACACACACACACACACACACACACACACACACACACACACACACACACACACACACACACACACACACACACCACACACACACACACACACACACACACACACACACACACACACAACACACACACACACACACACACACACACACACACACACACACACACACACACACACACACACACACACACACACCACACACACACACACACACACACACACACACACACACACACACACACACACACACACACACACACACACACACACACACACACACACACACACACACACACACACACACACACACACACACACACACACCACACACACACCATCACACACACGCCATCACACACTCACCATCACACACACAACACACACACCATCACACACACACACAGGAGGAGATGGCGGAAGAACGCGCTCCGAGGTGTGGTTAAAGTTTACCCGTCTCGATGTGGATATTGCTCGTTACCAAAGTGGCTAATAAGAGTTAGTATGTAAGGGCGGGTAACACGAAGACAATTTGTGTCTAAACATTTAGCAAAAGTGCTCCACATCCAGACGCCAGACGGAGGGAATGCACCGGGTTCGACTGTCTTTCTAGTAGCTCTGTAAGCCCCATCCACGAGGAACGTTTCCACGGTCAGGTATTATGTATGCTAGCAGCAACACACAGAGTTAACTCAGAGATGAGTGAGGAGAGAGGAGAGATGAGAGAGGGGATGAGAGAGGAGAGATGAGTGAGAGGAGAGAGGAGGAGAGATGAGTGAGGAGAGGATGAGAGAGGAGGGAGAAGAGAGAGGAGGGAGAGGAAATATGAGAGAGGAGGGAGAGGAAATATGAGAGAGGAGGGAGAGGAAAGACGAGAGAGGAGAGATGTGTTGAAGAAAGGAAGAAAATGGAAAAAAGTATTTTATTATATAAAGCTTAAATATGCTTAAAACTCTGAATGCCATAGTCATGTATCGTATAATTTAATGCTTTAGCAATATAAACAGGATGCATAACAAAAATCCTTAAAAACATAGGTCAATCAATCAATGTTTATTTATATAGCCCAATATCACAAATGTTACATTTGTCTCAGTGGTCTTCACAGTGTGTACAGAATATCAGTATGACAATACGACCCTCTGTCCTTAGACCCTCACATCGTACAAGGAAAAACTTCCAGAGAAAACCCACAGTTTAAAGGGGAACATGGGAGAAACCTCAGGGAGAGCAACAGAGGAGGGATCCCTCTCCCAGGACGGACAGACGTGCAATAGATGCCGTGTGTAAATTGAAAAGATAATACATTTGCAACATAGGTAGTCCAAATGTTTGGAAATGCATGTGTCTATAATAGGAAGATGAATCCACAAGGATATCCATCCAGGACCTATGATCCAGGATGGATCTCATAAAGACCTATAGTACGCACTTCCTCTTTCGAGGAGATTAACTTTCTATGCACTTCCCATTTCGAGGAGAACATCTGTTATACACCTCTGAACGCACCAGCTTGCACACAAAGCATGTGACAAACCACGGGAAAGAAGAGGATAAAGAAGACTGAAGAACATCGGAGAGCAGTTCCTCTTCGTACCCAGTTCGAACTCGAACTCTCCAGCTTGTTTAGCAAGGCACGGAAGACGATCGTATTACTTACTCGCATTGAGGCAAACATCTCGGATATAATATGTATCTGGGCAAAACACATTTTATTTTTTATTGTTGTTGTATGATGTTGATGTTATAACTTGTGAAACTTTAATAAAACTACCTGTTCACATTTGTGAGAGGAAACTAAAGTCCATGTAGCCCTTCTGATTATTGTTGGATAAGTGACAATTCAGACGGCAATGTAACCTGTTCCCACGTAGCTTGAGTCCTGAATCCAGTTTGATTCCAGTGTCCTGTTCCTTGGCTGAGGATCAATCCCTGACGGAGTCTTGCAGAGACACCAGAGAGAACAATAGGTAAGTCGCACCTAAGATAACTCTGTTGCTGGATTCTATGTCATATTGGAGGTCGCCACGATCGGTTGATCTTAAATACGGCAGCAGTGCTTTACGGGTATTGTAAGACATAAAAATCAATATTGAATTACGTAATTTAGCTTAAACACACAGTAAACTCAAAACTGTTTTATTCTAAAAACAGTTCCGATTAAGTTTATTTTGAAAAGCTGTATTGAAAGGCGTTGCCGTTGTCAACCGTGTCCACTTCCGGTTTTACGTTGACAACGATTACAGCCATTAAAATGCATTAAATAAAAAGTCATGAATGAGTATGAGGAGAAAAGGCGTGTGGAACACCTTCATACAATGAACAGACAACGTCTAAATCCTCTGTTATGCGCGATATCGGACATTGGAGAGAGAAGAGGGCAGACCACCTACGCCACAGCCGCCATTGAAAGGAGGAGCCCTGAATCAGATACAGACGGAGAAACAACGTGTTCTCGCTCTCTTTCCACCGGATCAACTTCGAGACAACAGCTGTTGGTCGGAAAACTGACATCTTGGTGCCAGGATAACAACCTCCATGTCAACGTCAGCAAAACAAAGGAGCTGATTGTGGATTACAGGAAGCAGCAGGGAGAGGGACACACCCCCATCGCCATCAATGGGACTACGGTGGAGAGAATCAGCAGCTTCAGGTTCCTTGGGGTCCACATCACTGAGGACCTGACATGGACTCTTCACACCAGGGACGTGCACAGACATTTGGAGGGGCTATTGCTCTAAACAGGAAAAAGGGCCTCCCCCCGAAAAAAAATATAAGACCAAAACGATTAATACATTAACTAATTTGAACAGTAATTCACATCATCATCTCATAACAAAATAAGCTAAAGCAACTACTTGCATTCGGTGACTTGATTTTTAAAATGAAAACCAGGGACATGTTTTGTTTTGCGGTCCATATCTCATTAAAATATCTAATGTTAGAAACTACTAAAGAAAAAATGGGGACAATCAATGTAGTTTGACCATTGCAGACATACTGACAAAATAGGGCTTCTATAATTACCTTAAATAAACTCACTAATTAATTAAACCAGTTCAATACGCATTATTCTTATCATTCTTTATGAGCGCAGTAATGTGTAAGGTATCTAATTATTTATTTAGTATTCCATAACTTAATAACAGAGATGGTCAAATTAAAGTAGAGACATGGCAGAAATCTTACAATGAAGCGGGGCAGTGAAGTGTTCTCTGAGAGAGGGCGATCAAGAGAAGAGAGCGAGCGGCCCCGTCGAGGGAGTTTACCATGTAAGAAGAAGGAGAAGAAGAAGAAGAAGAAGAAGAAGAAGAAGAAGAAGAAGAAGAAGAAGAAGAAGAAGAAGAAGAAGAAGAAGAAGAAGTAGTAGAAGAAGAATGAAGCTGGTGTGTTTCCCGCAGCGAGACACTACAATACTAATCGTGGGCTTATCATGGTGATTCGACCACAACAGAAAAAATAAAAAACTCTCGCTCTCTCCAGATGGGCAGGTCAGCCAAAAAGGGGAAACGGGCCGTTGCCCGGGCAACAATAGCCCGTACCTGTGCACGTCCCTGCTTCACACCACCACCATCACCGAGAAAGCTTGACAGCGGCTCTTCTTCCCCCGCAGGCTGAGGAGGTTCAAAATGGATTCCAGGATACTCTGCAATTTCTACAGGTGCACCATAGAGAGTATCCTGACCTTCTACAGGTGCACCATAGAGAGCATCCTGACTGGCTGCATCACGGCCTGGAACGGCAGCTGCACCGCCCTCAACCGTAAGGCTTTACAGAGGGTGGTGAAAACTGCAGAGAACATCACCAGGACGGAGCTGCCATCCATGGAGGACCTTTACTCCCAGCGGCTCAGGAAGAAATCCCTCAGGATTATAAAAGACCCCCATCACCCCAGCCACAAACCGTCTGGCAGGCGTTACCACAGCATCCAGACTAAAAGCACCAGACTCAGGGACAGTTTCATCCCACAGGCAATAAGACTGTTAAACACCTGAACTGTTGAAACAACATCCATAACATTCATCTGCTACTTAGTAATTATTTATCTATTATCTAATATATCATTCCAATAACTTGTATATAGACTCGTATTGCACTATTCCACTTTTTTTTCTCACTTTTTTTAAAACTATTTTTCTTTTTTGTATTACTTTTAATATAATATACTTTAATATTGTTTTAGTATAGTCTGCTTATCTGTATTATTGTGTTGCATTGTTGGAGAAGCCTGTGACCTAAGATTTTCAACGACATAATTACTCTGTAGCTATGTTAGTTTGACAATAAAGAACCTTGAATCTTGTTGTCCCCTGTATCGCTCTGTTTGTTTCATTATCACGTTACTTAAAGGGGACCTATCATGCAAAATGCACTTTTGTACGTCTTTTATACATGAATATGTGTCCCCGGTGTGTCAGGGAACTCACCAAGTGTCAGAAAACACAACCCTCTCTATTTTCCTCCATACCCAAATCTCTAAAAAAAAGGGGCTGCAACGGATCTGATACAGACTGATCCAGATTTGAACACTGTCCTGACGTCAGGACGGTGGCGCTACGGCTATTGGTCAATTCTCCACCTATCAGGCCATTGCCGCTCGAAAGCGCTGGAGACGCTGTAGTACATATGCCAGGCCTGTAAGTGGCGCTGTAGTCTGCCACAAAAGCAGCGAAGAAGACTTCCCGCGCATGGTTTCCCTTCTGTTTATTCTCAGCTGTGGCTCTTTTTCTCCCTCCCCGAGGCAAGCGTTTGCGCCTCCTGCTTTAAAACAAATGAATAATGACTCTATATAATCATATGTAAATAACATGTTCTTTTCCCCATAATGACCGCGTCGCTGCACGTTATCCCGCTTATTACATGGCCACATTCTCAACAAACGACATGACTCCCAATATTAATTGAAATGTTTTTATGGATTTAGAAAATTATTTTATTAATTTAACAAATAGTTGTATGTATTGATTTAAATTGACATGCATCCGCTAAGAAAATAGTCCGTTGTTACTGTTTGAACTAACGTAGCAACGGCAGGAACTGCTTCTATTTTTTCTGCGAACATTTGTTTGAACTTTGTTTTTGAGGAGCTTTTTGATTACAGATTTGAAAACATTGTTGCTTGCTTTAAAAGTAGCACAATACATTATGTCAAACCATGGAAAGTATCTAGATATCCCTGCCCTAATGCCAAAATAACTGCCAACTGAATATGTGTCGCCGTTTGATGTCTATGTCTGGACCGCTGCGTAAAAAGGAGGGTTTCTGCCCCGTTACTTCTCTTCTTACTTCTATAAGAATAAAACACGGAGGACGGAGATCCCTTTTTCTCCCCCTCTTCTGACAGACCAGCAGCTGATCTCAAAGCACACTCCGCTCTCCTGCAGGGGGGCGTGGTCAGCTGCAGCTCACAGAATCAGCTCACAAAAACAGGGCTGGAAAGAGCAAATAGAGCGAAATGAGGCATGGTTAAAATGCAGGATCTTTTTGTTATTTTGAAAAAAAAACTATATACGTATATACTTTATATAGGTATGGCCCTACAATATATGTTTCAAATATAGCATGATAGGTCCACTTTAATTAAAGTACCAATTTGAACCTTTTCAGAGACTCCATTAGTCTCTTATTTTAACTTCCTCCTGGACGCGAGAACAACGAACACAATCCAACAAGTGGTGACCCTGACGTGATTTCGCGGATTCCAGGAGAGCAGCTGCAGTTTTCAAAGGAGGTTGAATAAAGCAGGCAGACATACACTAGGGCCCATACAGAAAGGTAAAGAAGTACCTGTTTATTCAAAATCTGCAATAGATTACATAGTAAATCATTAGGAGTGTGTGTCTGTCTGGTAAGTTGAACTCCTGAGAAAGACTTCCTAGTTTAATGTAAAAAAAACAAAAACTAAATTTGCAACAAGATATAACACGTGGCGTTGTTCTGAAGCAAACAGGGTGAGTCTAATTTCCTTTCTTTGTTCTTTCATTGACGCTGCATGATTTTAATGTTTGTGTGTTTTTTAAGCAGGAAATATTAATGTGTGTTTTTAATTAAAAGTGTGTATTAGAGGTTGGAGACCTAGAAAGACAGTTAAAGGCTGATAAATTGAAGTGGGTGTCTCTTGTAGAACAGTTTGAGGCTGTTAAGAATAAGCTAAAAGAGTCCTAGTTTATTTAGGCCTGATAAAAGTTTGAGGCTTTATCAGTGGTTATTCTGTTGTGTTTTTACCAAGCATTGCTTGTGTATTACGAAGGGAGTACTACGACATGATCATGTTAGATTAGGGTGACCAGACGTCCCCGTTTTCCGGTGACAGTCCCCGTTTTCCGGGGACAGTCCCCGTTTGTATTGGCCTGTCCCCGGTTGAAACAGTCCCCGGAAATGTCCCCGTTTTTTAATATACGTTAAAAACACATAGCAAGGTGGAATAAAAACGTTTCATGTCAGGAAACACTGAGTAAACAGACTGTGGCCAAGCCAGCCCCCACTTCGGAAAAAACAGTCAAGCCAGCCCGCACGTTGTATTGCGTGTGCGAATATCCTATGCATTACGGTAGAGGCCTGTAAAAACTGCCTTCAAAATAAAAGCGTTTACTCGGTCAATAACAAATATACCTAAAAAACACACCACACATATTCATATATACTGGAGCTTAAATTAAGAAATATGTACAATATAATGTGATCAATAATTCTTTAAAACAAACTATGTATAACTACCACATTATAACTGAGTAAATGTAAAATGTAAGGATACAGTTATGAAGACATATCTGACATTTCCACTGGTTGACTAATTTCAATTGATGTTGACACCATCTCACAACACTCCTAAAATAACATTACTTTCTGAAGCACAATTTAAAATGTATGCTGTTTAAAATCTCAAATTAGATCTATTGTCCATCTATATTTTGATTATTATTTAATGGAAACTGTCCATAATCAAAGAGTCATTTGAAGTCAATCAAATACTTATTTCACTTCAGGGTGATAGCAGGAGACCCCATCTAGTCAATCAAAGAAAATCAGGACAATCTGATGTAGAGTTTCAAAATAAAATAGTTTTGAAATCTCATATATGGGCTATCGTCCTTCTGTTTGTATACAAGAATAAATAAAAAACTGTCAAATTATCAAAGACTTATTTCACTCCAGGGTGATAGCAGGACACCCCATCTGGTCACTCAGAGAGAATCGGGACATTCTGATGTAGAGTTTCAAAATAAAAGACCTTTGTAGTCTCATATATGAGCTATCGTCCTTCTGTTTGTATCCAACAGTTAAAATGTTTGAATTACATTGAACCAGAATTGTCCCCCTTTATTCTTTAACAGTGAAGAAAATTGGATATCTTAATGAGATTTTGACCGCAAAACTTAAAATGACCCCAGTTTTAATTTTGAAAATCTGGTCACCTTACGTTAGATAGACGATAGTCTTCTAACAGTCCATGATTTGTTTCCACATTTAGTCCCACAATAAACAACAACAGATAATCATAGTGAATATAAAGTTAAATATTACGTTTTAGGTTTGAGGTTTATAACATAAGGATTTGAGGTCCATTTTTCATAGTAAACTAGATATAATTGTTATTATTTTAAACTAAAGTATTGTTTGTGTTGTATTTCTAAACTATAGCTTACCACACATCTGGGTTCTTTGTTACGGTTTATAAAATCACCACCTCATGATTTAATCTAATCTGTGAGAGTCCATTGTGTTCTTTAAAAGCTCTTTGTTCTTCAGGTCAGAGGTTGAATTAATCAGTATCCATCTTGTTTTGACCCCATGAGGAACGAACACATGTCAGTCGCCATTCTGTGAAAGGAAATAAAGGGATTCCTTTGTTCTTTGTTAGTTTGACCCCATGAGGTCACAAGTCATTCTTTCTGACCACCCTCTTGTGAAAGACAAATCATTGTTCTTTTGTCACATTTTGAATGAGAAAATATGATATTTAGTCTAGTGGATGGTATCAGTACTACAAGTAAAGAAATACATTTGCAAAAAATTGCACCGGCCTACTTTAGGCCCGCCCTAAAGTAAATGCTACTGACAAACACTGAAACACAGGTTTTTAAATGGAAAACGTGTTTTATGTAGACATGTACATAACACCTTATTTGAAGCTTTACTATTTGTATTTTTAATTGAAAATGGCTTAAAGTTTGCAATGATTTGTACTGTAATGTTTGAATTAATACACGTGTTTTAGTCACTGATGGTCTCTTGTTTAAACAATTGTTAACATCTGGACCTTCCCCCATAGTCTACAGTAAATTATACTTTAAAAGTGTACTATGCATAGATATTAGTAAACCTTCATGGTAATTCCTCTGATCGTGTACGCCTAACAAAGGTAGTATTTATAAGAAGTGCTTCATGCTTTCTATATTCCCAAAGATGTCCACATGGTATCTAATCAGATCTGGTTTACTATACATCTATTTTATAAAAAAACAAAAACATTTGGCTTGAATCGTTATCAGACTGAAGAGAAAGTAAAATATAGAAATGCTAAGCATGTGAGAAAACAGCAGACGAGGTAAACCTAAATAAACAAACTGTTACGATCTCAGACACTTAGGATGTAGGACCCAATTGCAAGACCCGGGAGACAACAACAAAAAAGGTAACTATCAAATCTCTAGCCGAGATGACAAAAATAGAGAACAAAAAATGAAAGTGCTCACGTAGTGAGGAATCAAACCTTTCAAGCGTACAAGGAGCATTAACCTGATCATAGCAAGAGACAATACGCATAAACCTGAACATGACAAAACCAACTGACACTGATGAGCACAGGAGACACAGAAGGGATGACAGGTGAAAACAATCAGGAAATTAGACACACCAGGGAAACTAACGACAGACAGGAAAACACAGGGAGAAAGACCAGACAATACGCAGGGAGGAAAACATGACAAGGAGAACAGAACAACACCCACTACCAGACACACAAACTTAAAACCGTGACACAAACAATGTATTGTATTATAATATACAAGTACATAAAAATCACATACCATATGTTATATACCATATCCATTTGTAATTAAATTAAGCAAAACTGTTAAATTGAGCTGTGGTAAAACAGCAAACTCTAATTTATGTATATACATTATTTAACAATTGTGACTGTTTTACAGGAGGAGGAGGAGGAGGAGGAGGAGGAGGAGGAGGAGGAGGAGGAGGAGGAGGAGGAGGAGGAGGAGGAGGAGGAGGAGGAGGAGGAGGAGGAGGAGGAGGAGGAGGAGGAGGAGGAGGAGGAGGAGGAAAGATATTAAGAGTTGCAAAAAAGGAAATAAAGACTCAGTCTGTCAGTGATAGGGTTCATGTGGTTTAGCTTGACTCACTCACTCCATGACGGTTCGACTGACCTTTCTTCTCATCTTCACTGGACTTACAGGTCAGGC
Source organism: Gymnodraco acuticeps (assembly GCF_902827175.1). Lineage (NCBI taxonomy): Eukaryota > Metazoa > Chordata > Actinopteri > Perciformes > Bathydraconidae > Gymnodraco > Gymnodraco acuticeps. The sequence goes on from NW_022989924.1 coordinate 58,856, forward strand.
ACAAGACTCACAACTTAAAAACATCTTTTATGTGTATGCTGGAGTGAATTTCTAAAATGTCAAGGCTTTAATGACGACATTTCTTTAAACATGAGCTAATATGAACATCAACATTATTTAGGCCATCTAAAGGAAGAGTATTGATCATTTTTTATTTACCTTTTCATAATAATAGGCTACTTATTGTAAGTCGCTTTGGATAAAAGCGTCAGCTAAATGTAATGTAATAATGTTGGGTTTGCTTTTGTTGCAGGAATTCACAGCAGGAAAGTGTCAGTGAGAGCTGGAGGTTCGATCACTGTCCCGTCTCTATGAGCCACAATATAAAAACCATGTGAAATACTTGTGTAAAGGATATACTTGGGACTTCTGTTCTTATGCAGTTAAAACAAACAAACCAAGCAGTTCAGGAAAGTTTTCGATCTCTGATGACAAAAGACAAAGAGTCTTCGCTGTGACTATAAATGACCTGACTGAAGAGGACACTGGTTATTACTGGTGTATGGTGGAGATTAATGGAGGATCAGATTCGGGAACACGTTTCCACCTGTCAGTCAACCAAGGTAAGATCCAAATGATGTATTTGCCAGATTTAACAATATTAAACATGTATTTAAACACCAGGAGCATGTACCAAATACGCTGCTTACAAGTTTCCATTGAATTATGTTTCCATTAAGACACACCACCAGATGATGACAGGATTCAGTGGAGAAGAAATAACCATAGATTATCACGATCATAACGTTGGAGAAATACAGTGGTGCAAGCTGGGCAGCTCCTGTGTGACATGGCCGAATGGAGTGTTAGATAACTCAAGAGTCACCATCAAAGTCATTAATTCCCGTGTTTTCACTGTGACTCTGAGCGGACTGAGGACAGAGAGCAGCGGCTGGTATGTGTGTGTTAAAGGAGACTTACAGATGCCGGTGCACATAACTGTTACTGAGAAACAGCAGCAAAGGTGAGCGATTTTCTCGTTATCATGCTAATGTTGACTGTTTATACAAGTCTGTCATTCACATTACGTTTATTTATTTATTCCTGCCGCAGTGTTTCAGGGAATTTAGAGAGCTTCATCATCCCTTTGAGTTTGCTGATCTTCATTGTTATGGTGGCCATGTTAATCTGGTTTATGTTCAAAAAGCACCGTAAATCTATGCCGAATTATGCTCAATCCAAATAATAGCATTTTTGTTATTGTGCGTTAATCATAAATATATTTACTATTAATGCAGATAACTGTGCATTATTGTCACTAAAAATACTTTTTATCGCTTCACTTTTAGGACAGACCAAAGAAGAATCCCCAGCCACAATAATTGTAAGATATGATCATTCATTTCCAAATGCAATATTTTACAAGAAAGGAAATTGGTATTAACTTATTTCACACTGCAGCAATTCTAGATAAAATACGATTTTACTGTACTGTCCCCAGGGCCGGCTCTAGACCCCCCCCCCCAGCCAGATAGAAAATAGAAAAGATAAAGATCGATGGAGTATCCAAGGAATACACAATATAATGGGGGATGGACGTCACATCCTCTAGGGGGGTCCGGGGGTATGCCCCCCCGGGAAGAGATGTTTTAACATTTGAAAGTAAAATGCTTCAATCTGGTGCACTTTGAGCAGAATTACTAGAGACTAGATCTAGGGGGTACAACTCTAAACACCCATATGAAAAAGATCGGTTTCAAATAAGTATGTGAACATAACCAACAACCTACCATAGCCAATATAAAATAAATGTAACTTATTTTATTTTTGTTCTTCATTCATATCTTATTTTACCTAGTTAACATTTATTTATGCATATTTTTTTATCTCTCCAATTTAAAACGATATGTCTGGTTTAATGTCCTAAAGTATACATTGGAATGATTTCAAACCTGTTTTATCCCAATAATTATAAAGGAGTGCCTTGGAAATATTTGTTTACATAAATTGTGATCAAACCGTTTGAGACCCACTGAGATAACTTAGACTAAAGTGAACTATCTAAACCCTCAGAGTCCTTTACCTCACTGAGCTGTAGTTATCAGCCTCTCAGTCTGACTTTAGAGGACTCTCCCTCCACATCATTGTAGAAACATCTTCTTCGTATATCCGTTAGAGCAGCTAGCACCAGATGCTAATAACAACAGCGCCAGGACCGGTGCACCCTCCCTTTCTCCCTCGCTCGCACGCTCACTCACACTTTGGCTGTGAGCTGCGGGTGCCTGATAAGTCAACATCTCCCACTTTCATCATTTACAGCGCCCATCGTACGCGGCAAATGAAATGTAACCGGGGTGAAAAGGGTGTTACATTTACTTAATTATGAATATTGTCACATCAAGGCCGAAAATTAGGATGAGCACAATCGGTCCAAAAAAAAGTCCCCAGATCTGGCGCCCTAGGCGAACATCTATAACGCCAGTGCTACGGGCCGGCCCTGACTGTCCCTTTGAAGCTACAATGAATCACTGTAGACATCACATTAATACTTATTACATATGATGTATATTGTCATAATTACTAATTACTCTTATTCATACTTTCTTTGTAAAAGGACAATAGACCTATCGCTAAGCCACGCCCCCTTTGAAAACTCGGACAAACAAAGCCGACCGTGAATGACTCTTGACAATGGCCGCGGGGGGAGTTCAAGTTAAAATAACATTAAAATAGAAGCAAGAGCTAATAGAAGCAAGAGCTAATAAAAGCAACAGCAGATGAAAGTTAACAGTTAAAAGCAAGAGTAAAAAGGTAGCCATGTATTTCTTTATATAAAATATCTAATCTTGTTGCCTGTCGTGTGTAGTGGTGACTGTTGTGTAACCATTGAAAGGATAATATGATGTTGAATGTTAGCAGTGGTGGTCACTACATTAAATCTATAACTATAACTGTCCTTGTTGGTCATCATTTTCACTGTTATGCACCTGGCTGACTGTAGCGTTACCTTTTTTTGGGTGAGGGTCTGTGTCTTTTCGGAGCAGCACACACGAGAGCCCGGATGGGATCTGATATTCCAGAGTTGGCTTCCCATCTCTGAAGTGCTTTGAGGTGAAAAGACAGTTAGCAAAAGTTAGCTAAAAACACCAGCTAACTAGCGAGGACGAAAAGTCAGACAGCAAACGTTGATGTTGATAACACTGTAGCTAGTTAGCTGGCTAACAAGTTGGCAGCTAACGTTAGCTAGCTAGTTGGCAGTCAAAGTCAATCGTTAGCAAACTAATAGTTTGGTCTACGTTTCTAATACATACCGTCAAATATGATGTCTTTATGAATTGACCTTACCTTTGAGCAAACATAAGTGTCCTTGATAATTGTCTTCACATTCAGTTGTGTATGTGGTTGACGACACAGCATAATCCACCGCTTGCATTTGTCGAGTTTTGTTTTGGACTTCGGAAAAGGTACGAAATATACTCCTCCATCCAGTCTTTCAGGGTACCTGGTGTCCGAAATTACAGGTACCCCACGCACAGCGTTTCACCATCAGATATTAGCTAGATAATAAACATAGAAACTGAACTCTTCACAGTGGTTTCGATCACAGACGTCTGGTTTTGGTTTGATGCGCCCCACAAACGGCTTTTCTGGTGATGTCCGAGTTTTCTGTCAGGAGGGATTTTCGCTGTGATATGATTGGACAAATTCTATTTGGGGCGTGGTTTAGCGATAGGTCTATTGAACATTAGGCTTTTGGTTCATATTTGCCATTCAAATTCTGTCCTTTGCTCTTTAACACAGTCTAATGCGGAAGTAACATACAGTACTGTCAAGAGAAAGACAGGTCAGGTAAGACACTGTGTAAAAATGATTGGCACAGAACATTACACATTTGAATAAAAAACTATTCAGAGTAAGGTTTTGGGTAAACTCTTATGGTGATTCAAATGATCATCCGTTTACCCTAAAAAGGAAGAATTGTTCATGTTCATGTTGATGGTTTGCAGCTTGGTCTCGCTGAAGAGGAAGTAACATACAGCGATGTTAAACGCATGAGAAGAGCTTCAGAAAAGGTCTTAACCAATAAAAACACAACTTGCATTTCACAACAGGATTACAGAAGTAGAAAGATAAGATCTCTCAGGCAGCATTTATTATTTCATCATAAACATTTGTTTTTATGAAGCAAAGTTAAATTGTTAAATTGATCTGAACGTGTCTGTCTCTTCTTTCTTCCACAGTGGTCAGAAGCTAGATGTGGACGTGATGTACTCCTCTGTGGTCGCTGGAGAACGTCAAACTAAACAAAGGGTACGTTTTCATTTACATGTTGTATTCTATGGTAATAGTGAAGCCTGAACATCTTCAGGCGAGGTAACCCTTAACCATTAAAACCATAACTTGTACAGCACAAAATAACTGCACGAAAGAGCATAGGCCTATAGGTTCATGTATTTTAACTTTCAAAATAATCAACTTTTAAATGTTCAGCTGCTAGTATTGAATACGTAGGGTTTATGTTTGATATTTCTTCAGTCATTTCATTTTGTATTCTGTTCTGCAACAGGTTGAATGTAACAAAGAGCAGCATGGCTAGTTCCAGGAAACTTGAGAATGTTACCCCGACCCTTGATTCACTGGAACTTCTTTTGTGATGACGTTGTTGCAACTTGCCATCATGTGCTCTTTGGTTTTGCAGAACCCTCTTACTTCTTTTTTTGAGGGTTTGCATCTTCTGCTTTTAGTTATCTCCCCTACACAGCTGCTAAATATATATATTTTAAAGTATTGACTTGGACCTTGTTTCCCACGATCACCTTCAATTCAAGAGTCAGGTTTGTTTCTTCTAAAATCCATCTAACAAACCTCTCTTTTGCATTAACAAAAGCTTTCTACACTCTTGATGTTGAAAATTAGGTTTCAGAACCAAAAAAAACGTTTATTTTACCATAATGTTCATTATGTGATGTTTGGTGTAAAAATGTATGATATTAAATAACAAAAAATTAAACATGCAACCGAAAAAATTAAACAATTGATCTGCCAGTTGTCTTCCTCCTCTTCTTATTTTCCATGGAAACGCATCCCTTGCCAAAAAACACGATGTTGTCGTAACTGATATGAAAATGGTCAAAACACCACCAGACTGCAGATGACAGTTAATGGTCCAGCCCTCAACATGTCTATGTGCCATTATTGAGTTTTCCTCAAAAGCTGTTGCCATGGCAACGCATCCTTCGCCGTAAAACACGATATTGCTATAACTCCTATGAAAATTGTCAAAAAGTGCTCAAACTTCACAGTTCAGCCGTGAAGACATCTACGTGACGGTTTTGACATTTCTTCAAATGCCGTTGCCATGGCAACACAATGCTCGCTATGAAACACGGTTTTCTCATAACTTTTGCCACAATCAACAACCTGATCAACTCTATGCGAAGGAGATGTGTTGCACTGCGTGAGGCAAATGGTGGTCACACCAGATACTGACTGGTTTTCGGACCCCCCCAATAAAGCAAAACTGCACGTTTCAGAGTGGCCTTTTATTGTGGCCAGCCTAAGGCACACCTGTGCAATAATCATGCTGTCTAATCAGCATCTTGATATGCCACACCTGTGAGGTGGGATGGATTATCTCGGCAAAGGAGAAGTGCTCACTATCACAGATTCTTTCAGATTTGTGAACAATATTTGTGAGAAATGGTTATTTTGTGTATAAAGAAAATGTTTTATATCTTTGAGTTCATCTCATGAAAAATGGGAGCAAAAGCAAAAGTGTTGCGTTTATATTTTTGTTCAGTGTATATCAAACCCATTTTCTCAGTGCCTTTCAAATTGTCATCTCTACTATAAAACCAGATGGGTGTGTTTTGCAGGAGCAGCCACAGCGTACGGTATCGGCTTCACGGAGGTGAGGTGGGATCAGTGGGGGGAGCTGGCTCTCGGGGGTTTCTCTGGCCTCGGAGCAGCAGCACTCTTCCTCATGACCTTCATCAGAAACATCTGGGTCTGCTACGCCGGATACATCGTATTCAAGTGCCTGTACATGCTGCTGATAACAATAGCCATGTAAGAGGTGTCTTATCAAAAGGGAGACGTGTTTATTATTGCAGGCAGAACAGGAAATCGTGCATTTAAGTAAACAATCCTTCTCTTTTAGGTACCAGATTGCAGCCGACCTGACGATGGAGAGGTATGCTCTGGTGTTTGGAGCGAATAACTTTGGAGCGTTGGCTCTGCAGACCATCATCACCTCTGTGGTGGTGGACAGCAGAGGGCTGGGCCTGGGCATCATTCCTCAGGTGAGGAGGCAGATCAGAAAATGTAACTCAGGTCTTCTGCAGATGAAGTGATGGTCTGTTTTTTGTTGCAGTTCACCATATACGCCAGCTACTTCTCACTCATCGCTGTCGTTTTCTCACTTCGGGGACTTTTTACCATTTGGAGAAGCGACAAAGAGCCCACTGCTGCCGTCAGAAATGACGACACCTTATCCGTTTATGCTTCAAGCCTTGCACCTTATCTGTAAATATTGATCTTATATGAATGAAAAAGCTTGACGACACAAATTCTGAAACTTTGCAGAGTTAAAAGCTTCAAATTACTGACTGCAACACCATGAATATAAATCTTTTTTTTTTTTTTTATATATATATACAAAACAAATGTACACGATTCTCCATACATCAATATAAATGAATGGTTTGGTCATTTCTTCTTATTTAAAATTCATTTTAATATATATATATACTGTATATATTTACACATTAACTTAAAATTCTCTAATACCCTAATGCAAGTGATTTCAGCCCAGCAGCCATTCTTGAGAGGATTCCAGAAGCTTTGTGACCCTCTGTCAGCAGGAGGGGACGAGGCAGAGAAATGAGACCCCCGCCGACGCTTCTTTATCTCTCGCAAACAGAATAGGTTTTTTTTTTTTTTTTTATTATGGGAGAACTACGGTGGCCGACAGGTGCAAACGCGTTACACCGACCCAACACATTTCCATTATGGGAAGCAAGCTGCAGTTTCCAAAAATGCAGTTTCCAAAAACGCATGCAGATTTGCTGCTAGCTAGCTAACGTAGCTAACTTAGTCATTTACAGATATACATATTTCACTGTCAATATGTTTCTATTTGACTTTTTAGTTTAGTTTTATTTGATATTTTGAGATGTTTTGATTTTATGTGTATGTTTGTTTAGCTTCTCCTCTTTTTTATTTTCACATTGTCTCGTTCACATGTTGCTGTGACGAAACCATCTCCTGAAATGGGATCAATAAAGCCAATCTTATTAACTTATTTCGAATATACTGACAAAACACATTTTGAGGTTGCAGTGCGTTTCTCCTAATGGAATGTGTTGGTCCGCTGCAGCACGTTGGCACCTGTCGGCCACCGTAGAACAGTTTACCTAAAAAGGAACCCGCACAATTAAACAGTTGGTTCTTCACAAATACAGTAAGTGGCGGTACCCATTAACTTACCAGGAAGCAACAGATCTGTCTGAACAAATCTTGTGTGTTAGATACAAATACTGATATGCACAAAAGCGCTAAAAGAAAAATTAATTATGTACAAAGTTGCAGCATAACGAATGGGATATACTGTTACAATAACTTAGTTTTCAGCCAGTTTGATTATACATTGTATTTCAGTCGAGGCCAGGCCAGTTGACAGGTTAAATAGAGAAGGGGGGGACCGTCCTCTCTCTCTGCACACACTATCACTTTGTTTTGTAGCCATGGACAGTGTCAGCATGATGCTCTGTCATATCTCTTGTGACAAACTGCGATAGAAAATACAAATCCTTACAAACATTGTGTTTAAAGCTACTTGTGAAACAAACGGTGCAATAGGTGCAAGCGCGCCAGTTGTTGACCCTGTAGTGGAGCGGAGGGGAGGGGTCGCTATAAGAAGGGGTTCGTTGAAGAGCCTCCTGCTGGATACTGAGCAGACGGAGCCGCACCCTGCAAGGTCAAAGGACACACACACACACACACACACACACACACACACACACACACACACACACACACACACACACACACACACACACACACACACACACACACACACACACACACACACACACACACACACACACACACACACACACACACACACACACACACACACACACACACACACAATCAGAAGGAGTAACTAATAACTTTGATTTCTAGTTTTGAGAGTAAACATAAATCCACAATCAAAGAGTATATATTCCAACCACTAGTGCTTCTTCTAGGGCTTTAATTGACGTAAATTGAAAGCATTAGATATGCTGATCGTCAGAATAATTAAAAACTATATTTGCTTGGAAAAGTACATACTATGAGGTTTTTAAAAATGACTTTATAGTGGAACTTGAGTAAAGCATTTATGGGTTTAAATTAAACGACATAACATACTATTTACTTGCATAGGCATCAGGGTTTCCGTTAGCCGGTAATTACCGGTTTTTAGCTGGAAAAATGTATTAAAAACCGGTAAATTCAAAACCTGCCGGTCAAAATGTCCGGTAATAATCGGCCGATATTCACTCTTAATAGTTTGATCGGTGCTCTCTATAAAGGCCGATCAGGAGAGCTGGATCTGATAGATATGGACATAAACGCGAGTGAAGTATAACCGGACGCGAGAGAGAGATCAGATCAGCTGCTGAGTCTGATGGAGACACGCAGCTCTGCATGATCACCTGAAGCTCCGCCCACTGTTTAGCGAGCTGCATGAGAAACTGACCAGCTGTCAGGAGAGAGAGGGAGGGAGATAAGTACTATAAGTAGTTCATTTGAATGTAATAATTATGTTGTTTGTTGATTGTGGAAGCGCATCATATATTGAAAAATGAATCTGAACTTTTCGATCTGTTACGATTATAAACTGAAGAAATAGAAAAATCCCATTAACTGAGTTTTAAACATCAGCATATCCGGTCATAGTCCGGTAATTACCTGCCAACGGAAACTCTGCTACACAATTCTTATTGTTATTATTGAAACAAAACCGGTAAGTTTCAAATTTGTCTGGTAAAATTAATTATTTCCGGACATTTCACCGGCAAGAAAAAATCCTAGCGGAAACCCTGATCGGCATATAAGGGATGTGTCGGCAATATTACTGCAGTGACGTCTTTGCACTCTTTACATATTATTTATACCATTAACTAAGAGATTGATTCGCAGCGTTCATTTCACAGCTCTTCTTTTTTGCAATCAATTGGTCTTTTTAATATAACTAAAATCTATGGTAATAAGGTAACAGCCTAATCTCCACCAACAACAGCCAATGCTAATGTGACAGAAGCCGCTTCATTCTACTGTAGGAGTATTACAACTAAATTGTTTCAACAAGAAATAAAGATATTTGACTAACCAGGAAGGGGTTGCTGGAGATCATAGGTCCGGACATTGTTTGTCCGAATGGAGTGCCAACGGGCTTGGCCTGGCCGAAGGCTGCAAATCCTCCGCCTGAAACACAGGTACGTCATCATTAGGGAACATCTCAACAATAGGGCAATGCTTTAACACTAGAACCGCCAGCGGGTACATTTTACCTGCAGCTGTTTCTTGATTGTATGTAACTTTTTTTTTAACAAAATATTGAAGTCTCCCAGTCTGTGACTTTTCCTGAAAGTGTGTTATGTAGCACCCTCTGTTGTTAAAAATTGTCAATATGAAGTCAGATTGAAAAAATTGCCAACATTTTTTGATTTATACCCATCAGCGCCAGCGGGTAATATTTACCTTATAGAAAATGCAGTGATTTTCGCGCTATTGATCTTGCGCGAAAGCATAAACATGACGTGTTGCTATAGCAACGCCTGTTGTTTACTGCGGTTCCTTATAGATAGATAGAGAGAGATAGTTATAGATAGAGAGATAGATAGACAGATAAATCACTGTGTGATCAAAACTCACTGTTAACCTTGTGTTCTGTATGATACATAAAAGAACATTGTACCTTGAAAATCAATGCATTCTAATAGCGGGTACATTTTACCCGTTGGCGGTTTTAGGTATACAGCGACCCCTGGCGGTTCTATTGTTAAAAAAAACATTTAAAGATACACATAACATTTTATTTAAAACAGTCATTTAGTGGTGACCATTGCATGTGTAATGTGTATTTGTAAAGCGCTTTGAGCATCTGGAAAAGCGCTATAATAAATGTAAGGAATTATAATTATTATTATTTAAGTACCAAGAGAAAACAAATCAAACAAGTTAAAATAGAATAAGATGATAATTATGCTTCAGATATTTGGAGCATAATAGCAGAACGCTGCTTCTCCATGTTTGGTTTTGACTCTGGGAATCCTTTACTCATATTTAAGTAAACAAACCTAATGGAATGGTGGCATTTTAAATAGATGTAGGTGCAATTATGTCAGAGGCCCTTGCAAGCTTGAAACTCAGTGTAGTTGTTATTACAGATACGTCTATATCTACATGATGCACACAGTAACACACACCGTTGGGTTGCTGGGGGTACGCCGGGGGCTGAGGGAAGGGGGCCTGGCCGGGGAACGGCTGCTGGAACGTTCCACTGAAGCTGGTGGGGAGGTTGAAGGCTGCCACATTCCCAAATCCAGCGGGCATACTCATGGAGCCTGTGCCGAAAGATGCTGCAACAAAGCAGGACAGTCAGTCAACAGGCATTACACTAAATAACAGTAGAAATAATTGTATTTAAAAACAATGACGACAACATTTTAAAGCACACCCACACATAAGACATTATAAAATGTAAAAATGAATGTGTTATGACATTAGTTTGTTAGGAAGCAAAGCGCTCATATTTTTCTTTGACTCATGTAGTAAACTTAAATGAGTGAGAATGAACAAATAGTGATCACAGATAGAGAGGCGAAGTCCCGCCCATCTACTTTCGACCCATGGGACCTTATTTCGGAAAAATGATGTATTGAAGTCAATGGAGAGAGAAAGATTATCTTTCGATCCCGTTTGAATTGTGCCACGAATTACATATGATGTTTCTCAATCTTAAAAAATCATTTCCACGTAAAAAAAGTCACAGTTTGTCGTAAAACTGTTGAAATATAAGACTATGAAAAATACGCAACTAGAAAGACTACAAATCCCAGAATCCCGGTCCCGCATGCTGGCTCTTAGGAACCGACTAACTCCCCTTGTGTGTATGTACAGCTCTCAACGTGCCCAGACTTGGAGTGATTTTCACCTCTTTTAATACTTTCCGCCTCATTCTGAAAGAAAGAAGTGAAATGTTTCAACGTGACGGCCGTCTTGGTGTGTGGTGCGAGACGGGAGATGTAGTTCATTTAGCGCTTTCACACAAACAAAGTGTAACTTCACAGTTTTACGAGACATTTAAAAAAAATGTGACTTGAAAATTATCTTTTAAATTGACAAACATCATATGTGTAATTCGTGGCACAATTCAAACGGGATCGAAAGATAATCTTTCTCTCTCCATTGACTTCAATACATACTTTTTCCGAAATAAGGTCCCATGGAGGAAAGGGAGGGACTTCGCCTCTCTATTAATGTCTTCGAAAAGCAGCAAAGAGTTTAAGCCTGTTCCTAACTGACTAAAGAATTGTCAAGACATGTTGGGTTCCTCAACATCTTCCTTTGGTCATAATAACATTATATTCTCTATATGAAATTATGATGGCTGTTTGACAAAAGTAACATGTTTTTTTAAAGATTCAAGTAGCAGAATTCATTTGACACTCAGATTTGAGCATCCTAATACCAACTAGTTACCTAGTGTTTCGTCACACCCTTATTCTGACTGTCAACTTGTTCCTGAAAGATATGCTGAAGGAAGAAGAAAGCACTGCAACAGCAAGGCACAGGCGAGCAGAAGGGGAAGCAGTGAGCACAAGTGAACCTACCATAGGTGGGGGGGTAACCCTGCCCATGAATTACCCCCATCAGGCCTGTGCAGCATGCCAAGAGCAACCAGACAGAAAACTGAAACTCTGCTGTTGCTGTAACTTTCACATCTCTGGCACACACACCACTGAACAGCGGATGCCCATTTTCACAGTGGGCAGAATTACTTTTCTATATTAACCTTTTCTAATTTTCCCCTGATCGGTTGCCTCTGTGCTAAAATGATTTTAATCTACAATATTGATGCATACATTAGATTGTGATTCTGTAGCATTGCACCACAACACACACAAACACACCTGCTGCTGCCGCCGCCGCCGCTGCCGCCATGTGGGCCGTCCTGCCGTTGCTCTGGAAGGGGTTTGTGGGAGGGGCTGCCGGGGCCGCTACAAACGGATTGGTTGACTGAGCTGTTGGAGAGAGGTATGAGGTCACCAAACATGTAGAGGGTTATACAGAACAGTGAATTGCTCGTTCACATGGTAAAACCAAAGCAATGATTCACAGGACAGATGTTCTTTGCTCCAAGGTATTGAGGTAAGTCGCTTTAGATAAAAGCATTAGCAAAAAAATGTAATGCCCCCCTTTTGACTTCTGTATTTAATATTGATTAAGACTGTATTTAACTTATATATGCCTAAACCCTGCACCCTATCCGTTTATGCTTCAAGCCTTGCACCTTATCTGTAAATATTGATCTTATATGAATGAAAAAGCTTTGTACAACAACTTGCAATAAAAACATGTGGGCTATAGAAAACATTATAGCCCATTTTCTTACAGATTCAATTCTTCATCTCGTCTTTGGCATCACAAAAACTAATGCCAAAAGGGAACAGAATTTGTCAACTGCCGATTCCCACTAGGGCTGAACGATTAATCGATTTGAAATGATGCAATTATCAAATCGGAAAGCCTGCGATTTTTTTTTTGTTCTTCTTGTGTGTCAGTCATCCACACCAATCAGAAGTGCTGTGCTCCACATGTACCAGCCATTGTTCACCAATCAGAAGTGGCCCATGATAGAAGGTGATAGACAGATTGATCCAATCACCTGCCAAGTATTCTTGAAAGTGCCTGCCCTTTCCAAATGGCTTCCAATGGAGCTTTAGATAGTTTGGTGAAACCAACCGTCTGAGTCAGGTTAGTAATGCTCCATCACATGTTTCTATCACAGGGTGAATCTTAAACTGAAGCTTGACTTTAAAGCAACCCAACGGAAGTTTCATTTAAGTTTAGTTCTTTCACTCAATTTTACAATAAACTTCCGTTGGGTCGCTTAAAAACAAATATCGCAATCGCAATATCTGTCAGAAAAATCGCAGTTAGATTATTTCCCCAAATCGTGCAGCCCTAATTCCCACCCACTGAGTGTAGCTGTAATGACTGATAATTCACTGCTGGGATTTCCTCTTGTTTCCCAATTAACTTTGTGAATGATCACAGATTGTTTATTTGGAGAACAGTAGTCACAAACCATCAGAAAACAGAAGGTTCCCTCACCTCCAAATCCTTGAGCCATCCCAGGCAGGGCCTGCTGTGCTTGTGCTGCGGACATCCCACTCTCTGTGCCAAACACACTCCGGCTGAGGAACACAGGCAACAAGTATTAGTTTATTACGAAAGCAGCAAAAAGAATACAGGAGACAACGGTTTGATTAGACTGTGGTCCCTGTGTGTTTATAGGATGAGGAAGTTGTTTTGGATTAAAGCAACTTTGTTAGTGAGAATTGCCAGATGGTGTTAAGTAGGTTATTATTTTTGGTCCGCCTCTAGCAAGGGACGTACTGCAGAAAGTGTGTGTGTGTGTGTGTGTGTGTGTGTGTGTGTGGTTTATTGTAGCTGTAACTTATGGAGAAATCATAACATCTAATTCTCTTAAACTATCATATTCCAGGGAAAGTTTTTATATATGCTCAGTTTTTTGTGTATATACAGTATGTGTTTACTGTATATATATATATATATATATATATATATATATATACATATATATATATATATATATATATATATGTGTGTGTGTGTGTGTGTGTGTGTGTGTGTGTGTGTGTGTGTGTGTGTGTGGGGTCTCACCCTTGAGAGGTGCTGGTGGGGTTGTAAACACTGGTGGGAGGGACTGAGGGTCCGAACACAGTGTCCAGCTCAGCCAGAGCAGCGTAGCGGTCGCACCCTGCAGGGACTCCTGGCTGCCTCTGAGGCGGACCCCCTACTCCTGCCGAGCCCCCCCCAGCAGCAAGACCGGCTCCTGCAAGAGAAACACAAGACAGCCCGGTTCAATCCCTGTCACATCGACTAATATAGGAGCTCAATCCTAATTGTAAAAGACACAAAAAGAAAGGTCCGGAGATAGCTGCCATATTGAACCTATTCAAGATAATGGGAAATAAATGATCATCATTAGAATGTATAGCAAAGAAATTCAGTATTGAGCTCCAGCCCAGTACATGTCAGAGATGAAATGAAAGAAATATGTAAAACAGGGAGGTGTTTCCACCGTGTGCAGTGGCTTGTTGTCTCTATGCAGGCTGGTTGAGGTTCAGCAGCACTGATCCACTTTTTAAAGGCATCTCAAAACACATCCAAATCGAGGATTAGCCGAAATGTAAGTGATACAGAAGTAGGCGTTTGCTAGAAAACCTAAATCTGCTTCTTCGTGATAGAATCTAGGTCTGTCCCTGCAGTTGAAAGAAGAATCAAAAGGGTCTTAAATCTATGTAACTGCTGTTTTTTTGTTGAGACTACTTCTCTTTTTGGGTGACATCTGTCCACACTAGGTCTATAAACAGGTGAGGCAGGAGAGGGTTACCTTGCTCTGTTTTGGCAGAGCTTAACAACACGTTATCCAGGTCAGCCAGGACTGCGTATTTATCTGCAGGGAGGCTAGTACTCTGTACAGCAGGGCTATTCAATTAGCTTGGAATGTAGATGACAATGATCCAAAGCAAGGGGCCGGGAACAAGATGGCTTGAGCAATCATATTAAGAGCTTTAGATACAGTAAATACTACAACAGCATAGTGGAGTGCATATATTGTGTTTAATTAAATCAAACATAGCCCCAAGGCTTTTATAGATCTAAATGGCAAGTTCAGAACTCAGTAGGCCTACATGTGAAGCTAATTTAACCATCAACATCATTTGATTTCATTTAGGTGAAATTATCTAATCATTCACGCAGAGATGCAATCAATGACAGGAGTTGTCTCTACAGTAGCTAGTAGGTGGGTTCGAAACCCGAGCCCGTCGAAGTGTTCAGGCAATGTCTTCCCCTCTATCTCTCAATTTAATTTTTAATAACCTCTCTGAAAGGCACTCTGGCCCCAAAAAAAACCAACAATATACTCAAAGGGCCAGTAAATATCACCCCGGAGCCGGATTTGGCCGGGCAGCCAATTGAATAGCTCTGCTGTACAGCTTCTCTGCCAGCTGCTGTGGAGTTACTCTGGGAAGGAGAACTGAAGGATCCAAAGTCAGCGCTACACGATTTTTGGAAGTTGTCAAAATGTGCAAAACTGGCATTTGCTAGTCCCCGTGAGGCGCTACATGCATGAGAGAGAGATTACAAAGTCATAAAGGGGGGCCTCGATTGTTTAACGGCATCAATAGGGTGGAGAGGGGGAGAAGAAGCTGCATGGAGGGTCAAATTGTGGAGGAGTTGCCTTCATTATCTAGTGCAGTGCTTCTCAAAGTGTGGTCCTCGGACCACTGGTGGTCAGTGAGCTCCCCCTAGTGGTCCGTGAGTATATTGGTAAAATTTCACATTTGAAATGAATACATTAATTTAAGTTTTCCGCACTCTCGCTGGAATATCTCCGCAATGGAGCGAGCTTAAGTTTCGATTGCATGATATCATATAGCCCAGCGCAACACCTTCATCACACATGTTGCCACTTGTTTGTACCATTTTCAGGCGATTTGTAATCTGTTCTAGAAAAACGATGTGATTTTGGATATTTGTGGGGTTAGGTGGTCCGCGTGTTTTTTTATTGGTTAAGTGGTCCTTGGTATGAAAAAGTTTGAGAAACACTGGATAGATGTCTAAAATAAGTCCTCTCCAACACTGCACTATGCTAGCTCTCCATTAGCCTTTAAAACGAATGCATAGAATTCACATTGATAAGAGGCACACGATGCATATCACCTTTTCAGGAATTGCTTATCATTGTACCGCTAGATATTTGGGTCATACAGGTTTTATGTTTTACACCAAGACTGATTTAGGGCCTTTTGCCACCGTTTTATATCTTAACTTTATCAAAATCACCAACATTTACTTTTGCATGATACATATCCAAATGGCAGTAAGTGCAAGATTTGGTAAAGCAACGGATCCTCTTACAAAGATCATACCAAAATGTTGTAATGATATGAATAATGTTATACAACTCATAATTTTCTAGCAATGCATTATCTTTCAAAATAATCACAATTCGCTTTTTTCTCCAAATCGTGCAGCCCTTCTGCTGACACTGTTTTTTGTTTTACATTTGATGGGAAAACGTAAAGACACGTAAAGATATCACAGCAGGTTATCATATGGAAGTTAACATGGAAAGTCAGCATTTATGTTTTTTGTGAGCAGATTATACAAGATGACAAAGAGAGACATTTTGAAATATGGATTTTTGTGGAGTAATGGCTGCTGCTTCTGTACGGACATGTGTGAGGATGTTGGGGTAGTCTGAGAGGGCTGGCAGGTGGACATCAGAACAGATATTGCTTCATCTCAAGCAGCATACTCAAAAAAACATTCAGGGAGAACTGATTTGCTTGGTATGCAACAAGAGGATTGATACACCACAACATGTTACATGATAAAAACACTTTGAACACTGGTGAAGCTAATCTCAGTAAAAGGCTAACGTTAAGCTATCGACAAAACGACATCACAGTCACCACCGCTAAGCTAAAGGCGGCTAATGGTTGGCATGCTGACGTTTCGTTTTATTTTTATGACACATTGGTATTTCAGACATTCAGGAGTTGGTTATTTACTCACGTATTTTATGTCATAAAACAAAGCATGTAAAAATATATAATGCTTGTGTTTGCCGCAGACCTTACTTCAGGCTTCTACCCACAAACGCGTTATAAAAAAACGTTGATTTTGAGAACAAGAAAGCTAGCTAAAATGCTAGTGCTTAAATGCTAACTAATTTCCAGTTTTACGACTCATTCCTGCACCACTCTATTCTTTGTTATCCTAAAGTTGAGGGAAGGCAATTTTAAGTATTGACACTGAAACCATCACACCATTTAATCAAACTGAACAATTTCTTTAATTGCATAGCCTTGAATATTTGTTATACTACCTTTAACACAAGGACAGGTACTATCTGGCATGTCCTTTTTTATGCATTCATTTTTCTATCAATAACGAATGGAATAGACTTCAAGGACAAAGGGTTTTTGTGTAATCTAATTATAGCGCAGCATTAGTTTTTATCAATGTCCATTTGATCCTCTTCTTTTCATTTCACATTTCACTTTGTTCTATTCTCTTGTAGTTCCACATGGTCTATTCTCCACAATGGTTCACTATAATGACTGCTTATTGTCGACAGTGATTCAGAGTTACCAGGGTAAATGCACGAATCCTGAAGTCAAATGTAATTCCTTTTAAGACCTTTTTTAAGACCCTATCCATACATTTTAAGACCTCATCGCCACTTGGAGTTTTAACCGGTTACATTGGCGACACACTTTACTTCACATTTACTATATACAGTATTGATTGTCCTTCCTCCTTATCTTCCAACCATTTGGACGCAGACTTGCATTTCCCCATAACGATGTTGCTTAGCAACCGGCGTAAACGGACCATCGCGCGCTATCAAGCAGTGAGCGCGCGATGTCCCGTTCAGATGACGTCAAATCTAACGGGATGCCATCAATAAACTACACAGAATCACGCTACACACCTACGCAATGATTACATTCAGGCACACTGTAGAATACAACCTCTTTGGACAATTGATATACTTATTGAAAACAAGCTACAAAATGTGTGTGGAAAATGCCGTTTAATACTTTTTAATAACCTTAATTTTCGCTAAATTGATTTATCAACTTTTAATACTTTTTAAGACCCCACGGACACCCTGGTTACAGACACAAAAAGAGCCACATGCGGAAACACATCACAGCCGGAGGAGAGGAGGATCAGAGTGTTTGAACGTTAGATGTTAGAAAAAGGGTGAAAGCTGTTAAGAGGTCAAGCCCAGAGAGAGAGAGAGAGACTTACTGTGTGCAACCTGGAGAGGCAGGGCGGGGGCAAACTCGCCCAAACTGCGACTGGATGAGAGCACAGTGAACGCTGGCAGCCCAAATGATAAGAGGGGGGGAGAAATGGAGCAATGAGCAAGACAGGGCGGAGAAACAAAAATAAAAAGACGTCAACTAAAAGATTAGAAAGCATGAAGTCAAAGCAAATCTGACGCAGAGGGTGACAAACAAACACATGAGATAGTATGAACAGCTTAGGCCAGATCGCTCAGTGAGTGAGTGTAAGTGAGAAAGGGATTATCTTACAAAGCCAAGAGATAGAGAGGGAAGCTTTTATCCATCAAGCATTAGAGTGCCACAGTGACGCATCCTAAGACCCAGAAGTAAGTTAGCATTTTAGCACTTCCGGTTCCTTCGACAAAAAAGCAACGGGATCTCTCCGTAGGATTTAGGAAAATAGCTGGAAATAAGGTCTGTGGTTGAGACACATTTAAGAGACGGATCACGTTGTGTTCTACGACATGAAATCACCAGCAGTGACCCCGCTGGTGATTTCTGAAGAGTTGACGTGTCTGAAAAACGATGGTTGTTACTAAGTGGCTGAATAGGACTACAGAAGTTGTCGAGGCCGTTGTACGTCATTACGCCGAACACGTAAACACTCCTCTAAGTGTGTTTGCCCTGTTCTGCTTCAAAGCAAGTGCCTGCCTCCTGCAAACTGTTCAAACAAACACTTCAACTTGAACCATTTTGAATCTGTGTGTTTGAATATGGATCTTAAGTTGGCGTGACGTTGAAGCAGCGACCCTGCTGTAGTTCCTTTATAGCATAACGTTAGCATTTAGCTTCTGGTGACTAGATGTATTATTCGAAAATGATGAAAGTAGGGTAGACATGTGGAGATTATCCGGCTGAACAAAACGTGATCCGTCTCTTAAATGTGTTTCAACCACAGACCTTATTTCCAGCTATTTTCCAAAATCCTATGGAGATTACTTCCGGGTTTTAGGATGCGTCACTGTGGCACTCTAAAGAGATCGCACTGCAGCTCCACTCAAAAGAGTTATTCATGTTTATCTCCAGCAGAGGGCGCTGTAGCATACTACATGTAACTGAGGAGGGGAGGAGGCTGTGTGTTTGTGTATGACAGTCACTGTTTTAGTATAGAGTATGTGACATAGGAGGTTCATGTAAAGAGCTAGTGACTGCTGAGCAAATATTGACTTGAAATGAGAATGGCTTGGAGGCAAATATTGACCCGAATGACACACAGGGAAAAGGTGGACAACAGTTTGAAGTCTTGTATTTTTTTAAACCACAGAATACAAATGGCAGCTTCAGAAGACAAGCAGTTTAAAGAGGAGTGTGTGGGAGAGGTAATTTTGGAATTGTAGCCTTTGCACAAACGTATATAAAAACACAAGGAACGGGAAAACTCCAAAAAGCTCAATAGGCCTCTTTAACTGGTGACTGCGCAAAATGCACAGTGGAGCTGCAAATATTTGCACTTATGTTAAGCCCCTAATATGTGTTTGCTTATGTTCCTATAGGATTTCATAGTGTGGCCAGTACTATTACAACAGTAAAACCCTGGTGTTCAGGTCCAATATCCTTCTAATGTTATTCCTAATGAGTGTATCTGATAAGGATTCCAGTCTGTGGTGATGAGAGTTCACTTATGTCTAGTTTTGATGTCTTGCTTTTTCTGTGCTATCAATGCACCTACTATGGCAAATAAATTCCTCTTTTATCTTTCTATCAAAGGAGAAAGGTGTTTACATATTAATGATATGGAGGCGTGTGGCGCAGTGGGTTAGTGCGTTGGTGTTCGGATCAGGGAGCACAGGTTCAAACCCCACTGCAGTCAGCATGTCCCTGAGACACTTCACCCCAAATTGCTCCTGTGGGGATTGTCCACAGTATTGAGTATGTAAGTTGCTTTGGATAAAACAAGTAACATGTAATATGTTTGTCTGATTGCCCAACATTCAGTTTTAAAAAGGGTAGTAGTTCAATACTCTGGTGAACAACAGATTCTTGCCTCATAAACATAGGTTTGTTGTTGACATTTCACACAAATGAGTAACCAGAAATAACCCAGCGTGTATCAAATGTAAAATGAAGCTTTTTTTTCTTTTTTTAAAGTAGGTCAAAATAGTGATATGCTAAAAGTGGTGCTTAGAGCAAATGCTTCTAATCTGTCTGCAGTGGAGTGCTCAGAACACTTTAACATGTGACACCAGATGAATGAACAGCACAGAGTATGGAAAGGTTAGGGGAGCAGATGGTATGCGTTACAACAGGTACAACACAAATGGAAACATGACATGACAGAAAACATGGCCTTGTGTTGAGCCTAATTGTATATTCTCAAATACATGCATGCGTTTCATAACACAAGCGAATGTCTTCGAGTGGTTTGGATGTGTGCAATGTGTCCGGTGAAGGGAGCTTGCTCTACCTGTATTTGAGGGTTGGAATTGGGCTTGAGGTGCTGAGGGGAAGCCACCTGAAGACCCAGAGGTGCTGCCGAACGCATCAAAATTAGCAAAGTTTGCATTTGCGTTGGCACTCTGTGCAGCTGAGGTGGAGTCAGGATGAGGTTCAGACACACAGATGAACAAAAACAAAACACACAATGAGAGGAAAACAATGGATGACATAATGGATTTATACATATAATGACAAATGGCATGGATGACAGACTGCAAATATAATGGATTAAGTGGTGATGTGAAAGACAACTCATAGGGTGGTGTCACATGACAATGAAATGCGGCTTAAGAGGCGGGAAAGATGGTCGGATTTTCACCACCTCTCATTAGATTCCCTCTGCAGACCCTACAACTCTAAATGTGTGTGTGTGTCGCACTAAACACAGATGTACAGTTGTGTTTGCTTTGTGGAGATCCACTTTTGTCGCAGCATTACGGATGAGTCTGTATGGCTCTTTTATTGGGATGAGAGGACATTATCCTCCAACAGAAGCAAACACCAATATCTCTAGGTACAGGCATTAGTTACCATGGAGATGTGCCTGTCCATAGACTATTCCATAATGTAGTTAGTGATTGTGAAATGTTACAGTTTCTGCATCTTAAACATCTGCCAGAGACTATAAGAGGCGATGGATCAGTGTCTGTTTAATCACCTTAAGCATTTGAAATGTCTGAAACCAGAGCCCAGTCTGCTCTGATTGGTTAGCTGTCCGGCTCTGTTGTGATTGGTCAACCGTTTGGAAAGGTCCCGTTCCCTTTTCATGCACAAAAACCACAGGAAAGGAAAAGTGCCAAAAAGCACAATGGGGCCTAATGTGACAGACACAACTTCCACATTTAAAAAGGCACACCCAACCCTAAATTATTGCTCAACTCCTGCACCCTGTTACAGATGTATGCGAGTCGAACAATCGGTCGTTTCCTTACTTGTGTGGCTGTTGAAATGTGCAAAGTTAGCAAAACTGGAGCTGGCTCCGGCGTTCATGTTGGGCGGGGCAGCGAAGATGTCTCCCCCCAGTTCACTGAGGAGGTCGAACCTCTTGTCGTGGAACGGCTGCTGCTGGCTCTGTCCACGGCTCACCACTGGAGACTGGGGCAGACAAGAGATGGAGTTAGAAATATGTATATGTTTGTCAGAATGAATTAAGGTGTAATTGAACAACCTTCACTCGACTAAAGAAGAATCAGAATACCTTTATTAGTCCCAGAGGGGAAATGCACATTGTTACAGCAGAAAAGAGCCAATGACAGCTTAATGTTACTAAGAAGCATACAAACAAAAATACAAAAATAAACTTTGAATATTAAAATTCACAATTACGAGTGTGTCTGTCACTATGTTTTCAATGTCTAAGTATTCATATAAAAAGCAAGGAAAGATGAAATCCGTGTCAGTGGGTAGACTAAGACATTGATAACAATAAAACCCTTTAAGGAATTCAAATACTCAAGATGTTTCAAGTACATTTATCAAATGTTACCAGGGTTTCTGACAGCAGTAACAAATCCATCTAATCGGAGATACAGGGTCCCGCGAGTCAATAAAGTCAGACTGAAGCATCCTTTGTGCTCCAGTCAATCCTCACAGTAAATACAGAGCTGCATCCCAGATCAAATGCACGCTAAAGGCTCTTTGAGCATGTCTTCTCTCAGTGATTGTGCTGTTATGTTAAATGTTTGTTGTTGTTTGTTATGTACTGTGTCCTGATATTTGTCTATGTTGATGTTACACATGAAGCTGCTGTGATGCAAGTTACATTTCAGTCTTGATCTGACCATTAAAGTAATATCATATACGCCGCATGAATCTCACCTGGTTAGGGGGGGTGTTCTTGTTGAGGTGCAGGGAGGGGGCAGACTCCCCCAGCAGGGATTTGAGGGGTCTGACCTCGGGGGTGCTGCTGGTGCTGCTGTTGGAGGAGCCGGAGATGGAAGCGTGGACGGGGGCCGCGGGCTTCGCCTGCTCTGGAGGAACGTGCCTGGGAAAGGGTGGGAGGGATACTTTACAAATGTGTCCTGTCACAGTTAGCTGTAAAAACATGTAATCAGTCATCTGAGTATTTAAATATAAAATAAATGTAACCTGATTACTTTGTGTAACTTTTGGATTACGTCAGTATCAAATGCAATATCATCAAGATGAATTTGACTTAATATTCTTATGTAAAACCACAGAACAATGTGACCTTAGAACAGAAGAAACCAACATCTTTAGGATCCCAAATGTGTCATGAAACATATTCAGGCAGCAGCCTATACACCAACAATGAAACGCATGAGCACACACTACAGCTTTAAAAAGCAGAAGTGAAATCTGAGCTGACAGAAAATGCTCAGTGTTAGTTTAATACACAGTTAAGCTCACACACACTATGTTATAAACATACAGGTTCAGCTACTGAATTAAAAACAGAACAAATGAACCAAAGAAAGTGAAAACCATGAAGCAGATTCAGGCAGTAGACGTATAGATTCACACTTAAAGGTCTCATGTCATGGCCATTTCCACTGATCATAATTCCATTGTTGAGGTCGACTAGAATACATTTAAATTGTGCAATTTTCCAAACTCACATTGGTTTCTCTGTAAACTACGTGTATTCACTGAATTTCACTCTCTGCCTTTAACGGCTCGTTGTAGCTCCAATAGCTCCAGCCCTACCCCCCCTGTGAGCACAGTGTGCTCTGATTGGTCGGGACGTTGTGGATCGCGCTGAGCTCCGTGGAGGTGTGGTTTCCTTGTTTAGCGATACACAGCGAAACACAGCCAAACTCACCCTGAGCACACACAAAGTCACAGCCGAAGTAAAAACAATAAGTGTGGCTTGATATTGAGTAAGAAAAAGGTTGATAAACGCTGTGAGAATGGGTCTGCAGAGAGAAATGGGTCCGCAGAGAGAATGGGTCTGCAGAGAGAATGGGTCTGTAGAGAGAATGGGTCTGCAGAGAAATGGGTCGGCAGAGAGAATGGGTCTGCAGAGAGAATGGGTCTGTAGAGAGAATGGGTCTGTAGAGAGAATGGGGTCTGTAGAGAGAATGGGGTCTGTAGAGAGAATGGGTCTGTAGAGAGAATGGGTCCTGTAGAGAGAATGGGTCTGTAGAGAGAATGGGGTCTGTAGAGAGAATGGGTCTGTAGAGAGAATGGGGTCCTGTAGAGAGAATAGGGTCTGTAGAGAGAATGGGTCTGCAGAGAGAATGGGTCTGTAGAGAGAATGGGTCTGTAGAGAGAATGGGTCTGTAGAGAGAATGGTCTGTAGAGAGAATGGGTCTGCATAGAGAATGGGTCTGTAGAGAGAATGGGTCTGCAGAGAGAATGGGTCTGTAGAGAGAACGGGTCTGCAGAGAGAATGGGTCTGCAGAGAGAATGGTCTGCAGATAGACGGTCTGCAAGAGAACGGGTCCTGGCAGAGAGAATGGGTCTGCGGAGAGAACGGGTCTGCGAGAGAACGGGGTCTGCTGAGGAGTCCTCTGTGCAGAATGGGTCTGCAGAGAGAATGGGTCTGCTGTGAGGAATGGGGTCTGCAGAGAGAATGGGTCTGGCTGTGAGAATGGGTCTGCAGAGGAATGGGTCTGTAGAGAGAATGGGTCTGCAGAGAATGGGTCTGCAGAGAGAATGGGTCTGCAGAGAGAATGGGTCTGTAGAGAGAATGGGTCTGCAGAGAGAACGGGTCAGCAGAGAGAATGGGTCTGTAGAGAGAATGGGTCTGTAGAGAGAATGGGTCTGTAGAGAGAATGGGTCTGCAGAGAGAATGGGTCTGCAGAGAGAACGGGTCAGCAGAGAGAATGGGTCTGGCTGTGAGAATGGTCTGCAGAGAGAATGGGTCTGCAGAGAGAACGGGTCTGCAGAGAGAATGGGTCTGCAGAGAGAATGGGTCTGTAGAGAGAATGGGTCTGCAGAGAGAATGGGTCTGCAGAGAGAACGGGTCAGCAGAGAGAATGGGTCTGCTGTGAGAATGGGTCTGCAGAGAGAATGGGTCTGCAGAGAGAACGGGTCTGCAGAGAGAATGGGTCTGCAGAGAGAATGGGTCTGTAGAGAGAATGGGTCTGCAGAGAGAATGGGTCTGCAGAGAGAACGGGTCTGCAGAGAGAATGGGTCTGCAGAGAGAATGGGTCTGCAGAGAGAACGGGTCTGCAGAGAGAACGGGTCTGCAGAGAGAACGGGTCTGCTGTGAGAATGGGTCTGCAGAGAGAACGGGTCAGCAGAGAGAACGGGTCTGCAGAGAGAATGGGTCTGCAGAGAGAACGGGTCAGCAGAGAGAATGGGTCTGCTGTGAGAATGGGTCTGCAGAGAGAATGGGTCTGCAGAGAGAACGGGTCTGCAGAGAGAATGGGTCTGCAGAGAGAACGGGTCTGCTGTGAGAATGGGTCTGCAGAGAGAACGGGTCTGCTGTGAGAATGGGTCTGCAGAGAGAATGGGTCTGCAGAGAGAATTTCACCGCGATCCCAACTGTCTGTTATCAGCCTGCAGCCAGGGAGGAGAGATCAGCAGAGCTGCCTGCAGCACTGAGTGTGTGAGGAAGTCCGTGGATTGGTCAATTTGGACCAATCAGCGGGGGCTTAACGTAACGGCTCCGCGGACGTAACGTAACAGCTCCACGGATTGGTCCATTTCGTTCCGGGGACGACATGACATCGTGATGTACCCGGAAGAATCAAATGGACAGTGACGTATCTCCAACGAGGCGTTTTGGGGAGGTATTCTCTGTGTTAGAGTTTTACTCGCTACAGGGTGTACTTTGAGGGTTTTGACTCTGCAGACCGTTTACATGTAAACCTTCATAACACACAAGGAGACGGGTACTAACCAGAAAAGCATGACATGGGACCTTTAAGGTGTTATCCTACAGAACAGAGAAGAGATATCATCTGATCCTTTTACAGCAAACACAATACGTTTGCTTTTTTTAACACCTGCTAGTAATCGCCAATTTTTAGACGTGTAACAGTAATCTGATTTAAACCATTTTTATGTATGCAACTATTTTTGCATCCTGATTATGTATTCCCATTCAGAGTTTCCCACACATAGACTATACTTGGGCGGGCTGCCCAAGTATATTTCGCGACCCTTTTTTTTTTTTTTTTTTTTTTTTATTCGACCACGACGCCATCTGCGATCGATTAACTTGTGGACAATGATCCCTCGCTCCCTTGCTCTGATCTCGCCTCGTTAAGTGGCCTGCCTCACACAGGGTGACTGGCTGTCTATATGATGTGGCCTGCCAACATGGCCACTGTCATAGAGATCATAAATCAAAGCCCTTGATTGGTCTCTGTGTGTCATTCAAGCTCGGGATAACCTCAGCTCAGGTGAGGTAAAGGACTCTGAGTGTTTAGATAGTTCACTTAGTTTAAGTTCTCAGTGGGTCTCAAACAGTGTGGTCACCATTTATGTAAACACATATTTCCATTTGAGGGGGTAGTGATTGATCTAATGGATAGTGAGGTGGGCTGAAGATCGGAAGGCTGTGAGTTCAAATCCCGCCAGGAACACCACCACTAGTGTGCCCTTGAGTGCCATCTTTACGCAAAATGATTATACAAAATGAAAACTTTTTTTTTTTTTTGCGCACCCCCCACCCCCCGCCCGCTGCCACCACCCGCCCAAGTATATTTCAGATCTGTGGGAAACACTGCCATTGCATGTCATCCGTTACTCACCAAGCTTGACTACACTACAGGAAGCTGGCTAATGCCTGACGGAAAAACAAGCTGTGACACGATCGAGGGTTTTCTAAATAAGGCCGTGTACAGTCTTGTTAAGCATTTTGCAAACCCAAATGTGAAAACAGGAAAGGCTCATTTGGTTGGAAATGTGATTTGCAGACAGGTCGGTGTTTCAGGGGAGCGGTCTGTGTGAAAAGTAAAAAAAGCCAAATGGTGTCACGTTGAGACATGCCCTGCGCTTTACTCTAACGTCAGAGAATGAAAGTTAGAGCCCACAGAAGCAGAACTACCTTAACCAATGGGTGTAATAATGTTATGTATATTGAAACAGTCTAATTGCTGAAACCAACAGTCACTTGAGGACCCCTCATTTGACTCCCCTTAGGCCATTCAGTCACAACTGTACTAAACTTCATAAATGTTTAAGCACGATCATAACACTGAACAACAAGATCTCACACATGAAGCATCTTGACTGTAGTGACCTACATTGGGCTATCTGGTGGGTAGCTGGAGGCTAAATGCTACGAGCTGCCTGTGAGACAAAGAAGGGCTAACGTGTCAGCGCGGTGCCAGAGGATCGTTCATATCTCACACTGCCAGATTGTAAAACTGACTTACCATCTCTTTTTCTCGTATTTCTCTTGAAGAAACTCCTTGACCTTCTGCGGTTCTCTGAAGTCTGGTACTGAGGTGGTTCTGTCATCATAGAGGCTCAGCCAGATCCGTTTACATACCTGGAAAACACACAGCGTAGCAGAACAGATGAGACGGAGAAATACATGTGTCAACGTTCATATTTAAGCATTCAATCGTTAGTGAGAGAAGGAATTGAAAAGATATGCTACGGGTAAACAGAGATTATACAGTTAATCATCCATAGACCAGGGCTGCAGTTAACATATATGTCCATTAATGATTAGTTCTGCAGACTACTAGACTAACCTATGAGTTGTGTGTTCGATAACATGTCCAGCAAAGTTTCTCAACATAAAAAGAAATGATGTTTTTAAAATGTGGCTTTTTTTTCAGTCCGATACCCAAAAGATGTTAAACTTAAATTTGAACGAGACTAGAAATCCCGCCCCAGCTGAACATATCCATGTCCGTCCTCGTAGACATTTGTATGAGTTGTCATAAATAAGATATTAATTATTTAATTATGACAACAAATGTGTGTTGTGAGGTCACAGTGAACTTTGAAAACCAATTTATTCAAGATGTTTTGCTCAATTTAAAGAAATTACCTCCCGTAATGTTGCATATTAATGTTTACCCAGGGTACATGCAGGAATCCTGAAGTCAAATGTAACCTTTTTTAAGATCCTTCCCATACATGTTAAGGCCTCATCGCCACTTTGAGTTTTAACCGGTTACCTTAGCGACACACTTTACCTCACATTCACTATATACAGTATTGATTGTCCTTCCTCCTTATCTTCCAACCATTTGGACGCAAACTTGCATTTCCCCATAACGATGTTGCTTAGCAACCGGCGTAAACGGACCTTCGTGCTATCAAGCAGTGAGCGCGCGATGTCCTGTTCAGATGACGTCAAACCCAACGGGATGCCATCAATAAACTACACAGAATCACACCACACACCTACACAATGATTACATTCAGGCACACTGTAGAATACAACCTCTTTGGACCATTTATATACTTATTGAAAACAAGCTACAAAATGTAATGCCTTGGAAAACGCTGTTTAATACTTTTTAACAGCCTTCATTTTCGCTACATTTTTGGAATAGTGTTGTGTGGCTCTGCCCGTTTCTCTTTTAGAGCCAGGGCTAAGTATCGACAACATGTTTTACAGACAGGCAACAGTCCATGAAGAAATATTTTACTGAACTTGACAACGGGTGTATTTGATTAGAATCGCTGACTCCACCTTTAGGTTGATTTGAGAAGAGCATTCATTTATATTTCCAAATGTGACCGTCCAATCAGATAAGGTGGTCCATTACAGGTGAATGAGTGTTTATGTGGTGCCGGCACGAACAAACTTCTTGGCCTCATGTTTGGAAACACAGGCTCGACACAGCTCTGATATGCAAAATCTGTCTAAGTCTAACCTTTCTCTGGCCTTTGGGTTTTTGAAAGCATTCCTAAAGTATTTGCCTAATCCTCTAAAGACAGATTTATAAGCTTCATGCGTGTGTGCCCTCGGTATAGGCTGCTGCATTATAAATGAAGCTATGGTGCTACGAGGAAGTGTGACTCTTATGTTGTATATAAGCTTCTGCTGCTACTGTTATTTCTTTAGCTGGACTTACTGAACAGGCCAGCTTAGATTTTTTAATTAGTAAAATGTGCAAATCCTGAAAAATACAAAAGCCATGTGTCAAGCGCGCCCTGAGGAGAGGCAAAAGGCAACGTGAGGGCGGTAATATTTATGTAGCCGACATAAAGGACGTATGCATCAGCTCCTGAGTCTCCTGCCATGCCTCTGCCGCAGCTTTTAATAGTTTGTTCTCCCCAGGTGGCGTCGCTCTAATTTTATACCCCATTTACCAGAAAGGACCCGTGAATGAGAATGCACTTGGGCTCCTCTGTGGAGAACACATTTGTGTTTGCTACTAAGTATGTATTCATTTTTATGCATTTAATGTTTGGGTAATTAACTCAAGTAGGTCATTGGAATTCAATGCCCCTTTTAATAGCAAGGCTGAAATTAAAAACTGAAATATGTGAGCAAGCAATTGACTACTTTTAATCCAACAGACAGAGCAACTAATAATCCTTGTGAGTTTCTCGGTCTGATGAAAGTGTGAAAAACGAAATTCCCCGACCATCCAGTTCTCCAGACCTCCTGTAATCCCAGAGATCTGGATCGGCTTTCTTCCCCGGCTTGTTCATAACTTTCTTTACTTCAATTCTACTTTTCTTTCAATCTCTAATCTTCATCTCCCCAATCCCCCATTTCTTCTTTCACTTGGATGAGGACTTCTATTTTTGTGGTTCTTTTCTGATTCCTTTTAAACCGTCTTTGAGCACCGGGAAAAGCGCTATATAAAAAATGATGTATTTCAAATCGGTATGATTATTTGTATTCTTGTTTGAGTTGGACAGGTAGTATATAGGGCTGCACGATATATCGTGTGGTGACGATAATCGAATGCGCGATATTCACATATATCACATTTTGACGACGTGCGATATTAAGTAGGCAAATTAACTCAAACGCGTCATGTTACAATTCTTTTGCTGCTTGCTACAAAAGGAAAACTCGCACGGCTCTCATGTCAGGGGTGCTTGAGTGAGTGACATGCAGGCTCTGCGTGCACAGCAAACCACAATCACATCTCTAAAGTTAACGGACCCGGTGATTAAAAGGTAAAAACACTGAATAAAGTAGTTGCATGTGTTTCTCAGTTCGGCGCTGCTAACCGAGCTAGCTCAGCTTGTTGCTCTGATAGCTTAAGATCCAGACGTCCGTGACTAAAATCCTTCATCCGGTTAAATATCGTTAAAAAAAGACCAATTGTATCATTAAAGTTCAAGAAAGGATGGTTTGCAGACAAAAAAAACTGTCTTTTCTTCAATTCCTGTATTTTGTTCATATCGCAATATATAATCGCAGGGGGAACAAATATATATCGCAATATCAGTTTTTTCCAATATCGTGCAGCCCTAGTAGTATACAATGAATATTGACTGAAGCAGGTGTCTGATGCTGGCCTTTGATGAGGACTGTGAAGCTCAACCAAGCAGCTTTAATCAAACCCAGAAAGCTAAATGTCTGAATAGAGCTGCAGGGTTTTATCACAACTCGCTGCGGGGAAACTAGACTAAAGGTTACTAGAAAACATTGATTAAACAGCTTTAGATCGACAAGACACTAGCATGATTGTGATGATTTGCATACCCTCAAAAGCAGCAGGAGAGCTGACCTCAATCATAACAACTTTAACAGGAAGTTCAGTCACCATCACGCTTTACCTCATTGCCGTGTTTCTGTAAGTACTCGATTTCCTGTTGTGTAAAAGTTGTCATGGAGATGGACTTGACTCTGTGGGGTGGATTCAGTCCTCGTCTGTAGGTGGAGAAAACAAAAAGGATTAATTTAAAGACATCATAATCCAGATCCCACCTCTTAGGGTTAGGATGTTTAATAGGCAACAAGCTGCTGGTTGGAAAACATCGTATGGAAAGATTCTGACAGAAAAAGAACATGAATTTTTCAATTCATGACAACTGTAACCTTTGATAAAACACACCCCTCGTAAAGCTTAAAGTCACACAATATTAGGCTTTGAGGGACAGGTCTTTGAAAGCCCATGGGTGACGTCACTGAGACTTTGTCCATATTTTATATATATACATTATAGTCTTGTCAGAATAGGAACAAGCCTACTTTATATATCCTGAAGGAAAGTGGGTTTTGTGACATTTTCTCCATTTAAGAATGAAATAATACAAATAAATAAGAATGTGCACAAAAAATAACATTAATCAAATAAATTGTATGTTTATTATTATTTTTAAGATATTTATTTACACATAGAAAATGAAAGTAAAATGTCCAATAAAATCGAATTGAAAAGTATGTATATAAATGTAAGCAGTTGAAGAAAAACTGTACAAGAAATACATTGTAACTAGTGTTCCAATGTATTTATGTTTGGTGACATTTTCTCCATTTTGAATGCACACAAATTCATAATTGTATTAACATAGGAAGGCAAATTAAAATGTTCATAAAATATACAATTAAATTAAAGATTTAAAGTAAAACTGTGCACTTGTACTCCTATATTATATACAGTATAACATGTATACAACAATATGTATACCTATGCTACTATACCATGTTAAGGCCAACATGTACAAAACTAAAGATTTAGACGTTTCACATAAAAGCAAGCCCTCCCAAAAATGACCACGGTGTAATAACGGATGCTTTATGTTCAGATTTGTCTGAGTAGGGTGAGTTATTGCTAAGTGCTCTTTCCTAGATTTAATTATTTTCTTTTGTGCTTGCCTAGCTTGAACCCTCCAAGGTTGTGTGGTGGCGGAGCAATCCAGAAATAATTTAAGAAATGGCTAAATTCACTTCACTACTCACTCACGGTCCCTTTTTGTTGCTGAGCTCCTGAAAACCTCCTGAGCCGGAGAGTGTGTTGTGTTTCAAGGACAACCACCCAACTGTGAGTGTCATTAGCTACGTTTTAAACAGCTTTCCTAATAGGCTGAACTTCAATTTTGCCTTTCCCTTTTTATGAGGTGAAATCTTACGGCACCTTTGGCCTATCCTCAAGGCAGCCCAGAGAACCGTGTCACCCACTTTGAGAACTACTTTTCTAGGAAACGGGATCCACAGTGTCACGATTACAAACACAATGTAATACACATAAGGAGTCCGATCCTAAAGGCAGTGAAATACGAGAAGAGATGCTAAATTATTCACCGCTGTTAGCCCTACAGCACATGTCCTCATCTCTACTCATTCTTTACACATCCAGCAAACAGCTGACTGGTACACATAGTGTTACAAACCATTGATGCGTCAATTCACATTGAAAAATACAAGACAGAAAAAAGGTATATAGTTATACAAGGACAAGAGCATCCATGCTTTTATAGGAAAGTGTTCCATATGTCCCTTTCTAATAATGTAGTAGATCAATGAATATTTCTAAGGGGAAGACCTAATTATCTTGTTACGCCGCAAGGACATAAACATAATGGAAAACACTTCAATGTGACGCTTTCTTACAATTAAATTCAAAACCTTTATTTATCAGGTAAAATCCCATTGAGATCAATTATCTCTTTTTCAAGGGAGACCTGCAGCAGTAGGTTCCACAAGAAGACATAAACAACAGAACAACAAAAGGACATCATACAGCAAAATGTACAGGGATTACAATTTACATATTTAACCACAAGTACAGGTACCAACAGCATCTGATTTGAGTAGCATCCAACCGAGCGTTAAAAACTGTGTAGTGGTACTAGCTTGGTAATTCTCCATTCTTTTTGCAGACTGTTCCCATGTTAGTGGAGGCTGCAACATCTAAAAGCTTTCTTCCCTAAGACAGTCCTAAGCACTTGGCACATTTCATAAAACCACAGCATGCGATCTCAGGCAATAACTGCT